>NC_039486.1:6943885-7243885 GCF_003590095.1 Trichoplusia ni | reverse complement strand
AGCGATCCATTATCAGGTGCTGCATGATCAACGCAACTTGATGTTGGACCTGTATCAAGAAGATCATTCATATACAATGAACTACAAATATAAGGGCACATAACATTAGCCAAATGCTGAACATTAGAATATGCACTGTAACCATGGTATACATAGTTGCCCAGTCTATTTGCTCTTTGCGTGTTGCTCCGCTATATATAACATCTGCTTAGACCCTAACTTAGGGCAACGCTATGTATGGCACCTTACTAGCCCGCGAATATGCAGCGATCTGAGTAGCAGGAAGAGCATAAACCCCATATTTTGACTAGTTTCAGTATTGAACTCTTCATATATTTTGATTATATTTTTCTGAAAGGGATATATATATATATCCTGGGACAACTCACACACGGTTATCTGATCCCAAGCTAAGCAGAGCTTGTGTTATGGTAACCAGACAACTGATAAACTTACTTAAATATTTCTAAATACATACATATTATAGATAAATTACACCCAGACACCAGAACAAATGATCATGCTCATCACACAACATTTGTCCTGGGCGGGAATCGAACCCACGACCTCCGGTATAGCAGTCATTGTCACTAACCACTAGACCAACAGGCCCGTCTCAAGGTCAAGGTATCAAGGGATACCTTGTTCACCCTTATGAAATATTACCTTGGTTTCAGGATCGGAAAGTTGAGGCATGCAGGCCTTCAGAAACATGTCGACCACAATGTCGCTTGATTTTGCCACTACAAGGTCGTTCATAGCTGTAATAGCAGCTGTTCGGACTATAATGCTTGCGTCCCGACACAGCTTTGCCAAGAGCTAAAAATGAGAAAAGAATAACATAAGGTGACATGTCAGTTTTCAACAACATCGGCGGGCATACCGTCACACCTTAAAGTAAGACTGTTGCAGTTGTGGAAGCGCCATAGCGCCCACCACGGCGCAGAGCTTTGCTTTTCCAAAAGTACAATAATTTTAATTTCCTTGTTGTCCATTGAAGACGACTCGTGTGCACAAGCAATTTATATTTCTGTTCATTTATATAGCATGTATTGTAATAGTCGTTGCCGCAAATGTTGTTAAGGTGGACTTGGCGTATAAAACCACTTCTCTCGGATAAAACTCTGATATGGATGTGGTCTCAATATAAGGCGAGGAGGTCGACGCTCTTTACCCAACACGAGAAAGTGACCTACCGACCACTACTGGGCGGCATTGTCAAACCCCGGCACAAAAACACAGATGACGTGGCGGTGGTTCATGTTTAGTCGGTAAAACTCTGACACATTTCCTTCCCCGAGGGAGTGGGTGTCCATGAGGATTGCCCCGCCTCAACAAAAAAATAGGTATAGTTACGGTGAGGTCGGTGCAGCAGGGCGGCGGCGAGGCGGGGTGCGCCAGCAGTCGCTGCAGATAGCCGGCGCCGGCTCGCCGCACGGCCGCGCGCTCGTCGCCCACGCCGCGCGCGCCCGCCACCAGCAGCGCCGACACCGGGCCCGGCCCGCGCAACTCCTGCACGCACGATTCATGCCCAATCACTAAGCAGCTTACTCCTCTACGCCATAAAGCGCGCTCTACACTTGCTCGCGATTCTTGACGTGAATTCACGCCGTGGAACCGGCAACGAACGAGGAACGGCGCGAAGCGTGAACCTAAACGCGCGAATCCTTCTACACACGCGTTTCGCGGCCTTTCGCGCCGCGAGTGTAGAGAGCGCTTAACAGCTATAGTATATAGGTATACTGCGCTGTAAGCCGATTTTTTTCTGATTTTATTTTTTACGACACGCCGTTAGGACGGGGAGGATACAATTGACATCAAGAACGCGATCCTTTTAGCAGTATTTTTTTTTTGTCACACGTTTGTTAACTTTACAGTAATAAATTTCGTAAGGAGAATTCATAATTAAAGTGCGGTCGTGTCAGTTTATGATTTAGGTCGCAGGTTTTAAAAAATTTGCTGCCGTACCCGGAATAAATAAGCGTGAGAAAACCAATACATGAAATTATTATTTTACTTGGATGGATGGATAGTATACATATAGGTAAGTTAGCATAATTAAAAACATTGACGATATCATGTGAGCGTACCTTTACAGCTTTGATCATGTGTGGGCTGTGGTTTTCAAGACACTCCGTAAGTATAGCCAGTGCCCGCGTACGTATTGTGCCCGACACGTCCTCTGCGCGGTCGTACATGGCGCGCAGTATCTGAGCGTGTGGGACTGTATGGCGACGCTGACGCAGTAGATCTACTATCTCCTCTTCTCTCCCTAGTTCAATCTAGACAAATAAAAAATTTTCGAAACTTCGTTATGGACTTCCTACGTTGAATCGAAATATGTTAACTGATCAATTGGTGGTATGACCTTCTTGATCGAAATAAAACATTAAATAGTGGCATAATTTTAAGTGAAAATTCCTCGTTTGTTATACTTTTATTTGAATAAAAAAAGGGGTGCGAGTTGAACTCGCGTGAAGAGGGTTCCGTACGATGCTACCTATCATGCTTTTTGAGTTGAAAAATATGTTCTCCCACCCATTCCACCTGCAAATGTAAGTTGGTACGCACAATATTGAGAGATTTACCATGTTATTTTAATATTATGGACTTTTTATAGGTTTTCCTATAATCTATAAGGAGAAAACTAATTTTTGTATTTTTTTCAAACTTTTAGGTTCAGTAGTTTCGGAGATAAGGGGGGGGAATGGTCAATTTTCGTCTATTTTCTTGAATAACTTGGAAACTATTTATTTTTTTATTTTTTATATTTTTTTTTACAAAAAAATACATTTAAGATCTTCTCAAGACCTTTCATTTGATATGCCACACGATGCAGCTTTCAGATTTTTTTTTTAATTTTCCCCTTCCCCCCCAAAAATGACTTCTGTGTTTGGGTCACAGGAATTGATATGTGTACCAAATTTCAACTTAATCGGTCTAATAGATTCGGAGATAATTGACTGTAAGCGACGGACGGACAGACACACGAGTGATCCTATAAGGGTTCCGTTTTTGTATTCAGACGTACGGAACCCTAAAAAAAACAATTATGTGGAAATTCTAATATGTTTTGTAACTAATATGTATACTGAATTTATACATCATAGTTCACATGAAACTAAGTTAAGTGTTTTAGTGCCTGCCACTTTTAGTACTTCTCAATCTTACAAAGTAGTATATTTGCTCACCTCAGCCGGGATTTGACTATCTTGACTACTATCATCGTCCATGGTCACTGTGTAAGGTCGTTCCAGTACAAGGTGAGAGCTGGGAGGCGGTTGAATATAAGGTCTCAAACTGGTTTCTGGTTGTGGCCCCGTTTCGGGTTGCTGGCTAGTGCCTGCTTGTGGTTGAAAGTCAGGCTGCCTGCTAGTGCCTGGTTGAGGCACAATATCAGGTTGCCGGCTGGTACCTGGTTGTGGTTCAAAGTCAAAGGCAAAGCTGGTGCTTGTTTGTGGTTCGAGGTTAGGCTGCCGGCTGGTGCTTGGTTGTGGCAGCAAATCTGGTTGCCGGCTGGTGCCTGGTTGTGGTTCAAAGTCAAGCGCCCAGCTGGTGCTTGGTTCTGGTTCGAGGTTAGGCTGCCGGCTGGTGCTTGGTTGTGGAACAAAGTTTTGTTGCCGGCTGGTGCCTGGTTGTGGTTCAAAGTCAAGCGCCCAGCTGGTGCTTGGTTGTGGTTCGAGGTTAGGCTGCCGGCTGGTGCTTGGTTGTGGAACAAAGTTTTGTTGCCGGCTGGTGCCTGGTTGTGGTTCAAAGTCAGGCGCCCAGCTCGTGCTTGGTTGTGGTTCGAGGTCAGGCTGCCGGCTGGTGCTTGGTTGTGGAACAAAGTTTTGTTGCCGGCTGGTGCCTGGTTGTGGTTCAAAGTCAGGCGCCCAGCTCGTGCTTGGTTGTGGTTCGAGGTCAGGCTGCCGGCTGGTGCTTGGTTGTGGAACAAAGTTTTGTTGCCGGCTGGTGCCTGGTTGTGGTTCAAAGTCAGGTGCCCAGCTCGTGCTTGGTTGTGGTTCGAGGTCAGGCTGCCGGCTGGTGCTTGGTTGTGGAACAAAGTTTTGTTGCCGGCTGGTGCCTGGTTGTGGTTCAAAGTCAGGCGCCCAGCTGGTGCTTGGTTGTGGTTCGAGGTCAGGCTGCCGGCTGGTGCTTGGTTGTGGTTGAAAATCTGTTTGCAGGCTGGTGCCTGGTTGTGGTTCATGATTAGGCTGTCGGCTGGTGCCTGGTTGTGGTTGGAAGTCAGGCTGCTGGCTGGTGCCTGGTTGTGGTTGAAAGTCAGGCTGCTGACTGGTGCCTGGTTGTGGTTGAAGATCAGTCTGGCTGCTAGTGCCTGCTTGTGGTTCAGCGCGCTCATCATTTACTTCATCTAAAGGAAAAGGGGCCAAGTATAATATAAGCAAGATTTTATTCTTATTTATGAAGGCTCTTACAAAAATTAGTTCAAGAAAAAATAAATTGTTAAAATGCATTTCATTGTAAATTAAAAAGTGATCATTGTATTGATTTTTATTGTGTGATACTGTATTTAAACCGATTTTCACGTCTTAAGAAACCAAGAAATAATTATAAAAAGCTTGTAATTACTTTCAGCTTCTCCATTATCCGGCTCCTGGGGTGCGTTTTGCAATAATTTACACAGCAATTCCTAGAAAAAGACGTGGATTAGTAACATGGTTATCACGTAAACAATAAAATAAATCTGACACAAAAGAGCTGATATGTTGTGTAAGACAGTAAATTAGGTATAACCATCAAGTGTAACTTTGGCATGTAATCCAAACAATGCATTTATGGGTCAAAAACCTAATACTGCAGCATTACTAGTTGATTTAAAAAGGTGTGATACATACGATGGCAATATGACGATGTAGTATTTTAGCACTGGCCGACAGGTGTATTAGCCAGTTAACAAACTTGCCATAAGCCTTGGAGGGTAGAAGACTCATCAGACCAACCACAAGTGATACACGGCTTTGCCGAATTTCAGCACGTTCCTAATAACAAAGAGAAAACCTTGATGAATAAAAGTTTTTGAGAATTAGGTCAATAAGTGTGCCAAGTTCTAAGATACTAATATAATAACCTAAGTTACTCACCAAATGATCTATGCTGAAACAAAGATGCTCCAAAAGAATTAAATAACTCTCCAATGCCGCCTTTCCAAACTTGCTGACTAGCACGCCAGAATAAGTCACATATGATGCCTGCACAACACTCTAAAAATACAATAATACATTAAATGTACACACTTCGTTTCTAATATCAGTACTTAAAATTATAAATTTTAATGTTTTGTTTTTACTTACTTGCCGATGATCTGTAGATGTAACGATAAGCTTCGGCAGAAGACATTTGAAAAGAAATTGGATAGCTCTTGCGTTAGGCCGACCATAGGGATCGCATATTAGAATATCTATTATTGTATAAACAACACCCGTTATGTACCCTAAGTCGATTTTATCTGAAAACATAAGCATGTACTCAATTATGGTTAGTTTTATTTTTCATGTGCACTATATTTATAGTGTGGTTTAAAAGTTGCATACATTATTTCATGTGTTCCTAGTTTTTCCTGAGTGTCATAATTTTCTACTATCTCATAACTATTTTTCTAACCTGAATATATTCAGGAAATTATCTTAAGAGTTCAATTGTCCTTTTTAGGTTTCCGTTTCCAATGGCCAAAATTGTGTATTTGACTAAATCTAATAATAATAATCTGATTAGCCCGTCAGACAGATTTCCGAAAATATTGAATACGATTTTCATTTTATCACATAAATATAATAGATAGGAATAAAGCTTACATACCGACATTCAACCTGTTGGCAACCCCTCCACCAGTGACTTCAACCAAACTAGATAAAATATCCTCGAAATTCAAATCATTTGGTGTAAGCTTTAGGATTTGCACTGTAGTTCGCAGGTCAACAACAAAAAAGCGTAATTCTTTAATCACTGCGTTAACTTCTCTAGTTAGTTCTCTGGCATTGAAAAAACTTTCCTGCTCACTCATTACTCTCGGAAGGCCAAGACATGCCAGAGAGTTAGCAAATAGTTGTGAGTGGTAAATGTGGTATCCTTTGTACCCAGGAATTGACAACAATTTATAGTAAACGCGTGACGCCAGCAGCGCATAAGTCATAAGATCAGAGTTTTGAACATTTTTACATCCATAATTGATGTAATATGCTAACAAAGCTACTAATTTTTTGTATGGAATTAACTGTGACAATGTTATCCAAGACCTCTCTTCGTCAGTTTCCACTCCTGGTCTTAGCCAACGATCAATAGACTTTATTGTGGCTAAGAAATTCTCTTGCAAGTCAAAATTTTCAAGATTGTTTTCAAATTCTGTTGGTAAATCACCAAACTCAAGAAAATCTGCTTCATAGATAGCTTCAGCCCACCCAGCGTCAATTAAGTGTATTTGTAAATTACATATTTCTTCAACAACCGAAGCCATTATTATAACTTTATTCACACAGTCTGTTTTTATATATCTTCAATATTATTGATCTATGTCATTTTCTGCCAGTTTCGTGTAATGATCGCACACAATTTAGATATTGCACTGGCTGCTTACAAACCAAATTCTGCAAATTTCTACTGAAACAAAACCAAATTAAAAATTAGTTAATTAACTCTAATACTTACATACATACACATTAGAATGCCGTACATGTTAATGTGCACATTCACTAGGTAAGCGGGTTTCCTGATGCTATCCATTAAAGTGTGAAATTTAAATAAAAAACCTTATATTTGTAGTTTACCTAATTGGTTTGCGGAGTAACAAATAGTACACATTTAAATTGCAGAAGACAGTGACTGAAAGGATATAGCTAACTTATAAAAATAAGAAACATGAACATAAATTCAGCAATCTAGCTGAAGAAAGGCATGGATTTGGTGTGGTTATATTTGCAACATCCAAAAGTAAACATGAAAAGTAAGAAAAGTATATAACTGGACAAAGAGTATAAGCAAGTAAATGGTCACTCAGGAGGAGTATGACTCAAATTTTAAGACAACAATAAAAATATAAATCCATTTACTTTCCCTCCTTGACTATTTTGTCATCCTTCTTATCTTAAGTCAGACCAATCTACTGGAACACTTTTAACAACACCAATCCGCATAAAATTAAAATAACCGAAAATTGCCCTGTCCCTCATGACAGGGCAATTTTCCTAGACGAGAAGACGAGGCTTTTTCATATTTCGATGTGTCTAGAAAACCTCAGCTTCATTTCGATTTTGAAGGCGTTGCGGTTCTACTTCCTCGAAGGATGACAAGGAAACGGATAAACCGTGTGTGTGTACCAAAATGTCTTGATCTTGAATGATACGATCTGATTGGGAGGGTTTAGGGTTAGTTTGTAAAGGTAGGGTAAACGGTATGTTTGAGAGTTTTCAGAGTCTGTGGGCGGCCCCGACACCGATCATCCACTAACATGGGTGCCTAATGTTCGCGCCATAAAAACAATATAGGCGTACCTTTTATGAGTAACTATGACAAAAAACTAACTAGATGCTCCCAAACACTACCTAAACAATGAAAATACTCAAAAAAAAGGATTTTTCTATCCAAAAATCTTACCCAAATCCATTCCCCATACGACAGCCACAAATCACACCATAAAGGCATAAAAGACTCAGAGTTCAAATGTATATTTTAAAATGTAAATATAACACTATAATGCATCTAGAGCCGCTAACACCGAATTGACAGTGACACTTCACATCTACAGCGTGACATTTGACCGAGGAAGAAATCGATGATTTACGGAGAGGACCACGGTTTTTGTGATCACCCGTTGGCGCCAGTGTCGATGTAGGTTCACTACAGATGTCAAAATCAATGCTTTTATATTTATAAATCAAATACTTACGCAATCTATAAAATAAAATAATGTATAAGAAACAGAAACAATTATGAACCCTGTCGGGTAGAGCAAATAAATAATTGGATAATGGGAGGGAGGAAGAGCGCTTTTTTATTTTTATGGATACATGAAAATTAAATATGGATTGGATGATTCCAATTTAAAGGCAAGAATAATTTGTTTAATTTTTGTCGACTAGTTTAAATAATACTAAAATATAAACGATAACTACATTAATATTGTGTCTGTTGACTCTGTATTGGTATTTATTGTTAATAACTTTTTTGAAGGGTAAATCGGGAGAATAATTATTTTACTTCTGAGTTATGATAAGGTAGGCTCTAAAGTTAAACGGTCAAATAGCAACAGTTCAAAGAACATCGCTTCATATGCTATTATGGAACACTACTTAGAGCTTTCCTCAATGAAGGGGCTTTTTCAAATTGAAATAATTTCTGAAATCGGAACAGTAGTTTAGCGCGTTCAAACAAACAGTCGAACTCTTCGGTATTATGATATTAGTGTTATTTGAATGTCTATGTAATATAATTTCAGTAAAAGGTAACGTTTTTTAAATAGAGTACAGTTTTTTAATAACTAATTTGTGTTCCAATAAATGATTTTGATTTGATTCTAACGTTAGGTGGTTACAATTGTTTGAATTGAACTTAGAGCTACACTGATGAATTTAAAAAGTTATTAAAAAACTACCTATTAGATAATATAATTACATAAATACCTATATATATTATACAAACCTAATTACTTAGATTATATTGTACCTACTAGCATTTTTGCGTTACTATATGAGACTCACACTCAACCGGAGTCCACAGTCAAACTGTTCAAAACAGTTTTGTGGACCAATGTACTAACATAAGTTTTATATTTCCTGTATTTAATAGTTACAAATAAATAAATAAATGAACAGATGCGGGTATTTGCCAAAAAAACATGACTCACTTTTTCACTGACAATCCGTGTCAAGTGTCAGAAAAGAAAACATAACCTGTCTTCTCTCTAATGTCTTTCTTTACTAAATTAGTATCCAGTTCGATATAAGAAACAAAGAATTATATGTAACAATAAGTATAATTTGACATCAACTACCAAAAATGACAACGCGCAGACCAGTATCTTGGTTTTTAACTGATAAGGGCCGACAGTTTTCTTTTGCTTTAATAACAGGCACCGGTCTAGCATGTACACTGGCAAAATTTGGACCACATACATTCTTTTTAGAAAAGTACAAAGAGTATGTGCATTATTACAAGTGAGTAACATAGTAACATTGTAAATGTTAATTTATGGCAGTCATCAATTTGCCTCAAATACTTATTACTTTAATACTTAATTATTATGTAAATTGTAGTGAGGGGCAACCAGCACAATTATCCCAGGAACTTCGTGATAGATACTCCAAATGTCTTGATATCCTTAAGCTGCCAGATATTCAAAGAAAATTAATTGCTCCATTCAGTGTTTTTGGATATGACTTGTTTCATGCGGGTAAGTAGACCTTAGTTAATTAAGATCGAATTTCAGAAATAATAATGAGAGTAAAGCACTAATACTGAATACAATCTTAAATATTTTAACTGTACTATTAAATAAAACTTTACTTTCAGGTAGTATTAATTCAAAATTTGGGGTAGCTGTTGGTATACCTGTTAATTTTACCTACAAATCCTTGGAAGATTTGGAGAAAGATAATATCATGGCAAGTATTATTTTATGAATATTTGATAAAAAACAATATTCATATGTAATTTTA
Source organism: Trichoplusia ni (assembly GCF_003590095.1). Classification (NCBI taxonomy): domain Eukaryota; kingdom Metazoa; phylum Arthropoda; class Insecta; order Lepidoptera; family Noctuidae; genus Trichoplusia; species Trichoplusia ni. The sequence goes on along the minus strand of NC_039486.1, from coordinate 7,234,238 downwards.
TACAATGAATTATGTATATTTATAGGTAAATCAAAAACCAGTTGACTGGACATCAGAAACAGGAAAAAAATTGGCTGATGCTCTAATACTTCCAGAGAAAGTACAGGAGTTTGCAATTTGTAGAGAAATAATGATGACACAAAACAACAAAGTTATTTATGAATCAGCATATCCATTTGCATGCTTATTTTTTGCTTACAATGCTTCCTTATACCTCAACAAGAGATTGAACTTATATATGGCACCACCTCTTGCTAGAGGGGTCTTGTACTCAATAATTGGCATGTTTTCAACTGGTGTCTATTTTCTCATGAAAGATATGACTGAAGTTCATTATGAATCCGACACTGATAAGCGATTGTGTGAGTTAGGTCCTGAATATGTTGAGTATGGAAAAATATTTTATGAAAAAATATTACAGAGAAACCAAGCTCTCAGAGAATTAATGGGGAGTGAAGGGGAAAAGAAGTATAGTAAACTAGGGAACGAAAATTTTGGAATCAGGCAACCCCGAATTGCGTTAATTCATAGGAAACAGTTCTTTGAAAATAAATTGAAAGAATTACAAGGTTTAACTGATCCTGAAATCGCAGAATAAGTCGCTGAGTTGTAAATGTATTTATAATTTGTTTTAGTGTTAAATGTCCAAAATAGTAAATAGTATATAATAAATGTTAAATGTTTTAAGACTGTTTTATTTACGTATGTATAACCTCACTGTTCGTATTATTTCACAATAGATAAATCAATAAATAGATTTAAAAATCTCTCATTTGTGATTTCAGTCATCATACCCTGAAATGTTTTTGATCTTTTTTATTTCCCTTTTATCAACCTCTATTCACTACAGCTATTTGTCATGAAAAATCGATTTTGGCAATAATTTATTATGGCAATATTTCGTCGAGTTGCTACTGTCAGGCAAAAGGTCAAAACTGTCACTATTCTTTCCCTTTGACTAGTTTGACTGGATAACAGAGAGTATTTCGCCAATTTGTCAATGAGCGAGTTGTGTTAGCTCTTTATTTCATTGATTTATTAAAACAGAATAGTGACAAAATTGTGATCATTGCGTTGTGTTTTATTATTTTTATATATTTTTGAATGTCTTAAAACTCTGAAATTGGCTTCATTTATTAATGTTACGTTCCTAAGTTCATAGGAAAAAGTATTGGGAGTTTACTTGAGTTCTGAAAATATAACTGCGTATAAATGAAATTGTGATCTCTTTTGAGAAATATCTCTAAACAAAATGTGCGGAGGATTCACTTGTTCTAAGAATGCGCTAATCGCGCTAAATATCCTATACGTGGTAAGTTAAATATCGAGTGAATAGTTTTTGAATATGATGTGTAACATACGGTTACATACTTGATATTTTTATGTCTTAATTAATTTATTTATTATGGCATTATATATTATTATTATGGCATCCCATATTTAAGCTAATGTAATTGTGTTCATTTTCTTAGGTAGTGGCCAGTATCCTGATATCTGTGGCGGTTTATGGACGGGCGTCTTCTCTGGTCACCAACCTTCCGATAGTGGGAGGTATCCTAGCATGTGGGGTATTCCTTATATTGATTTCGTTGCTAGGATTGGTTGGGGCTGTGAAACATCACCAGGTTATGCTCTTCTTTGTATCCTTTTAAAAAAGCAAACATTAATCATGGTATTCAGGTAATAAATCGTACTGATTTCCTTGTAAATTAAAATGATAGTCTACATTTACACAAGCTTCACAGAGCAAAGATTTTAGATAAATATCTTATCTATTTAACTTGTGAGAATGTCAAGATGTAATACTTTTTGTAGGCTAAGTTAGAAAGTACTTTGAAATGTTCTGCACATCAAGGTTTTTTAATATGCATTGTTACACAATGTAATTGTTATAGTTAAAGCTCTTTTGTTCTATAATGTATTAAATGATTTATGATACAAAACATTTTAAATGTCAAGTGACATAAAAAAAAGTAATAAACATAACAGGCTAGGGACACTTTGATTTAAAGAAACTTCTGGAAAGCTAAATTTACTAAAATATTTTTGATTCGGGTTGTTTTAATAAAAGAAGTTAATACAAATGCAACTTATGATTTATGTTAAAATGCAACAAATTGTTCTTAAAATGGCAATTAACTTCATTTATAGTAAACTTTATGAATCCTTAACTCTAATACAGTACATGGTGATTTTGTTCCTACTCTTCTTAGTTCAGTTCTCTGTGGCATGTGCCTGTCTCACAGTTAATTCTGACCAGCAGGAAATGTTGGCTCGCCAGGTGAGTCACATATTTATATTATTTTAATAACCTGTTATAATAATAACTTATAGTTAGTATAAATAACAGTGAGAATATTTGTATGTTATAAGTCTATTGTGGTCTATGTGAATGGAACCTTATTTTCTTTGTTTCATTAAAATATGTAAAATATATTATCTATTTGGTTAAATCTCCACAGTTCAATGTATTTGTTTTGTTATATGGAAAATGATTATCTTATCATTGTAGCTTAGTTAAATGTAAATAGTTTATCAGTACATTATGTCTGTGCAAATAAGCCTCATACATTATCTACAGTTTCCACATACATATTTAAAATAAAATAGGATCATGACAAAAGCCTTGTGGAATATTACTTCATTTTGATACAATTAAATGATTGAAAAGCTTCAATGCCGTCACATAAATTAATTATCAATCGGATGGTGTACACACAATAAGTTGATTGAATGATATTAACAAAAAAACATACATACATACTAACAGGTGAAACTGAGAACCTTTTCTTTTTGAAGTCAGTTAAAAATATAATTATTTTCCAGGTAGATAACAGCATTTAATAAACATTATGTCTATTACAATTTCTTTACCCCAAAAGTACCTACATAAGTTTTATAAAAATGAACCATGATTTAAATAATTAAAAAAAAACATCAAACAGGACCCTTGGTGATAATCTTCAATATTTTCTTTTGCTTACCTAGGGATGGAACAAAGTCAACATGGATGTTAAGGAAAGAGTTCAGGAAAGATTCCAGTGCTGTGGCTTCCAAAGCAGAGCACCAGAAAATGGCACAGCTGAGCATCCATCATGCCAGATTGTTGATGTAAGCCCTAATAATTGTAATATTATAACAAGGTAGACATTGTGACATCACATGGGGAAATTTCAAGATCTTCACCAATTTTGATGAGTCAACCGATAGTGTCAATTAATTAGTGTCATATTCTTTATATAAACTCAAAAAATACTGTGAAACATAGTGGCTGTGCTCCTGTGACTGATCTTAACAGAAGTAAAATATGATAGATACTAATAATATAAAATTAGCACTTGTCTTTGTCATCTACCCTGCCATATGTAATGCACTACCTTATTTATTCATTCTTTTTTTTTTGTAATTTGCAAATCATAGACCCTCTCTATTTGTTATCCAATCAGAAGGGGCCGCATTTGTAAAGTGACTACTTTATATTCCAGAAAATTTGCTGTCAGAATGTGTTTAACCCAGTTGGATGTCAATGCGAGCCGTGTATGGGGAAACTGAAGGAGACCATTGACTATGCATTCAAACTGTGTGGTGGCATTGGACTGTTTTTCAGCTTCACTGAGGTAATATATTAAATGTAATTTACATATTTAAATATCATTTTTCGCTCGATCAATAAAACTATCTACGTAGATTATGATTTTGATATACCAGCTACGTTATCAGAATAACATACGGACAGTTTTCTAATATGCGGTGACACGCTCAAACATAATGCTTTAATCTTATCAAGACGTATTTGTGAATGAACTTATCGTGTACATACGTAAATATCATTTTTGTTTCGTGTAACACTAACGAAAAGAAAAACCATTTAAATTAATATGAAGGATTTTTGTGCATGTAATAGATCATACAATTTGTAACACAACTATTTAACTTATAATTTAATTAAGGTTTTGGGATAATTTCTACAATTGAACCAGAAATCACATTAACACGAGACACATACTTTTTAGTATTTTTTCTGTACCTTTTATTGCATGTAGATCAGATACTCACCATCAGGAGCAGCATGTGTTCAATTATTCTTAATCTGATCACATCTTTGTAACATTTGTATTCTACATTTAAGGGTTTCAGATTTCCACATAAGAAGCAGCTAATTATTTGTCACTAACATGACGTGGTGATGAAGTTCTACATAATAATACCATTTCTTTCTTCTTGCATTTGTGACTAACAATCGGACAATTAATTTGCAGTTTCTGGGTGTGTGGTTGACAGTAAGATACCGTAATCAAAAGGATCCGCGAGCTAACCCCAGTGCATTTCTGTGAATGATCTGACGATGTGGATTTTAATCACTTGAGGTGGATTGGTGTTTTGCTTTGGATTGCATGCCATGTATAATGTTATCCATGTGCGCATGCCGCTTTTCATGTTTATGTTTTCATTAGGTTAGCGCTTTTAAAAATCTACCCTAACTCGTTAGCCCTTTGACATGAATAAACCTTACGTTATAAGTCATTAGTCGTTAGGTCATTATTGCAGACCATATTCTTGTCTTAACACTTAACACATGTTAGGTTACCTACAAATCAAAAGCCTACTTAATTACATGCACCGTAGTTAGTAAGTTGTTGCAGTAGTCGACTAGCAATGCTAGGCAGGTACTAGGCATAGATTAACATATTTAGAGAAGTTCGTTCAAGTTCAACATTCGGAAGCCGAAACATTTTTAGCTACCGCTTCCCAGATGCCTTGTTGACCTTTAAAGGTTATCGGGGCATCTGGCAAGCTTGGTTAACTCGCCATCTGTTACACAGACAGACAGCTTTCACTTTCGCCGACAATCCCACAAAAAATATAATTATAATAAACAGGTTGCTTTATAAGTAAAATGTTTTGACGCAGTTGATTTAAAAACGAGTTCAAGTTCTCGTTTTGTCTAATGAATCATCAATATTGGATTATACATAAATTATTTAGATAAAAAATATTTTACCAAATGAATGGTGTGTTACTAATGTTATTATATAGGCTCCCAGTTGTAATGTTGTAATGTCAGAGCATGCAATGCATGATCGTGTCAGTCTTTCAATAACCCTAGATGTTTATTACACCAAATTCCTAAATTATTTATTAACACGGAATGTGTGTACCCCTTCTACCAATTATATTTACAATAATAAAACTGTTACCGGTTATTTGTTCGTCGTAAATGTATTGCCTATTTTAAACCCTCATCTGATGGAAAACTTAAACGGTTTATTGAATTTTGAATTGCATAACATTGCTAAAGTTCAAGGCCTGTTCATATAAAAATCAATGGATTGTTAAATTTGATGAGTATTTCTTTCATATTTTGCTTATTGGTTGTATCTGAGTAGTCCTTCGAACAAAAGCGAGAATAATAGACTCTTGAACAGTTTTAACAATATTATATATTCTATTGTTTTTTAGAGCACACGTTTTATATTTATTTGCGCGCTTACATAATAAATTAGCATGTTTAGCACAAGCATGTTCTGTTTATGCAATGTTGACTTACATACTGGCTATTTACAATACAGTTTCTAACAATTATTTTTCTATATTACAGTTATTTGCAGTTTGGCTCGCCCGACGGTACCGCAACCAGCCCGACCCCAACTACAAGGAACCCCACGCTATATTCCCCCGGAAGAACTACCTTTACTAACCTAATGTAGAACTAATATTCCCGCAGACTGATTTTATTGACTTTACCTATACTTTATCCTGGTGCGATACTCGATCCCTTGTGTACATTTCCAACTACAAACTGACTACAGAGTAAGTTTTAAACACCCGTGAAAATCTATTCTACATAGCACCCGCAACAACTTCTGGTAATGTTAAGCCAAATTCAAATGCCATCTTTTATTCATGTTAACTAAATTTTAATTATAGATGTGAAGGGTGTTTAGAATATCAATGTTGCCCGACTGTGTAAAAGACATCTTCCAAAATTAGTTTACTTCCTTAAAACTGAAATTTTACGGCGAATTATATGTGTAGTGATTGATATGATGTGCAAATAACTGTTATAGAACTTCTTCGACAGTAGATATTCCTGAAAAAGATGTGGTTGAATGTTTGTAATTTTCGTATAACTGTTACTGTAGTTAGTTTTAGTATAATAATCTATGTGTTTTGAAATTATGGTTCTGTACCAATTCTGTACTAAGATATGTTTCATATAGTCGCAGTATATAACTTGTGTATTTTGTTAGGTAGCCCTGTGTGTGTGTTGCGACTTGGTCTGCTAATGTTATTACTCAGTAAACACGTTGTTCATTCATTATATTCAGCCCAACAAAATCTTTATTCTTATAAAATTACTAGTGACTTAACGTCATTCGTTTGGTGAATTTATATTACGTCTGAGGGCAGTAAGTTTCATATCAATTGGATGAATTCTAAATACTACAAATAAATTTTAATAATACTATTAGTAATAAATACGGCTTAATATTTTCACGAGTACGATTTATGAATTGGAGAGATGAAATATATAGTTTTAGAAAGACTTCAATTTTGGATGCTAATTATAACAGTTGTTCACAATCAATGAGGCTTAGGAACATTGTCATTGTGAGGTCGTGGGTGATCTCATTGTTTTGCATTTGTTTCTCTTAAAACAATGCCATGCTGGTATATAGCTCTAGTAGTAAAACTTAAGTTATAGGTACATTTCGTCTACTAGTCAGTAGTCTAATAATTTAGCATAATCTTGCTTTCAATTTATACCAATTAACGTGTGAAGCTGAAATTGGGCTTTTACGAACTGAATATGATAATAGATAGTTTTTAAGTGCTATCGTGAATTTCGAAGCCAGAACTGTACGCCCTGTTTTAATTCCAACTTCAATAAGTTTTGTGACCTGCTTTTGTTTAAACTCAATTAAGCTTTAATTAGATATTTTTTTATCATTAATTTTATTGAATATCACCAGTTCAGTTCCCAGTCTGATTTATTTTTTATATCAATTTCGACGGAAATATTTTGATAGATCATTTTATTTGATTTTTTATATTAAGTAGAATAATTGTTCGCTACCTTGTAACAATATCTTTGAATTGTTTACTATTCAAGAATTATACTTACTTATAGGTACATTACGTACTTATATAATTTTACCACATTGAATTTCCTCTTGTGTATTGTCAGTGTAATAATATTTATCAAATTATTCAGAATTAAAGTGTGCAAGCATGAGTTTGTATTTTATTTGTGTACATTTAATTCAATGACGCGTCTCTCCCTGCCTACTGTTGTTTATATTTACATAATTTAACTAATAGTTAGATAGTTTAACTTGTGTCTGGAGCTCAATGTAATTGCAAAAAACATTTGGCTCAGATCAGAGCAAAGCTAAAAGATATAGGTGTATACTAAGCTAGAGACAAACTACCGCATTTACGCAACGTTTGCAACGCGAACTTAGCACCAATCTAATCGCAGGGAACATGTGTAAGACTCGGTTTTTATCTCAAAGACTCATTAAGAAATTACACTATTCAAGTCACCGTCACAAGCACAAGTACATCCAGATTCACAAGCATTCATGGATCACACCAATGCCTGCCCTAAGCGACCATCATATGAGCCCGCGACGACTAAAACCACAACTACATTTTAATACGTTGACTATGAGGGAGATTTTCACTCTATATGTTCCCAATTTATATCACACAGCTCTATGAAATATGGAACGATAATTTAAATTAAGTTGTATTTTGCGTCTATGACCATATTTTTTTGCCCTTTGTTGATTTTGAAATGAAACTACTTTTACGGATTTTATCGCGGTTTTAATTTTAGATTTTTGTTCCCGATATAATCCGTAAAAGTAGTTTCATTTCAATGTCTAACATTCGCGTAAACCTAAGAAACCACTTTGTTGATTTATTTAATGCTGCTTAGAAATTTTTAAAGGCTAGGATGATGATGAATGCTAATTCTAGTATGGGCTTCATTTGCAGAGTAATGCTAAAAAAATATTGTTTATTTGTTGTATAAAGTTGTATGCTTCATCCTAAGCTAATAAAGCTTTTTAAATTAAATATATGTAAGCAAGCAACACGTGAGTTCTATACAATAGGATTTTTTGTTCACAAACGTGCACAATGATCAATACTCATACCTACTCCATTTCACTGGCTCAGTTTGAAAGTTAATAGTTATAAATCTCTCATAACATACATAAATAACATGTCACGTCGTTTGTCAACGATGGACAATATAATCTACTTTACCGATTTCCATCAAATTTGCACGTGTGCAGCTTACTCGAACTTGTAAGATGGGATAGTTACATCTCCATTTAAAGTTAAAATATTATTTCATATTTTTTTAGTTATTTAAAACCTACATTTTTACTTACCACGCGCCACAATACCTTTAATGCTTAAAATACCCGTCTGCTACAAATGAAAACCTCCAATTCTGACGTTTAAGTAAATACTTAAGCTGCGAATTATGCTAATTAAATGTTGTTGTTGCTCATGCTTATTATGTAGATATGCCTAATGAAACTGCAATAGATACCATAATGATGATAGAGAATACTTTACGCAGAAGACTTCGGCAGCTAATACTTTACCCACATACGAAGTAATTAGAATTCTATTAAATTTTCTGTGGTTATAAAAATGTAGTATTTTTTGTACCAACCTAAAACTAACTCAAAGTATCTATGTGATAATCAGAACGTAAGTAAAGTAACAAAGTAGGTATTTACTTATCTTGCTATATTTTATGTTTATTTCAAAAAATAATTTACAACGTAGGTACCTATTTAAATAATGCCTTTGTTACTAAGAAGCAACATAGTAGGTAGTTAAACTTGTAACGAAAAAAATTACAATAATATTTTGAAGATTCGTGTAACCAACCAATATTACCTACATTGATTATTTTGTAGGTACTCAAGTAATTTCGTACATACAAGCAGTTATCTACGCAGTAAATTCGACATGACTAAGTATTATCCAATAATTTGATCATTTAACTCAGTTTATTTATTTTGATACACGAACTTGATAGCTAATGTGGTTACAGCTTCGTCTCTTCAATTTCTTATCGTATTTGACGAACACAAAGGTTGTAAATTGAATGCGTAACACAATTTTCAACGTCGCGTTGTTTAGGATGCAGAAAGAAGGGTTCGCCGTATCAATGTCTACGCGCAAAGCTGGCGCGCAGGCCCTTTTCACCGCCCGCCCGCACTCGCCGCCACTGGGCGGAAAACCTTCGGTAGCTGATAGCAGACAGTCGCGCACCGCCCGTTTCCACCGCTACACATCGATCGCCTCTAACACTGATTGTGTAGCATAACGTGCTCATTGTTACAGTGCTGTGCCTGAGATATTATAAAAATACAACATGTCCTTCGACAAAGATGAACTACGTGATGAGTAAGTACCGTAGTCGAGATTATTCTGTGCATGTTTCATGCTTTGCAATGACTGTCACTGGCCACAACTTAAAGTAGGTGAATCGATGAGTACATACTGTTCATCATTAAACTGATGTTTCCTTCATATCTACTGTTAACGTTAAATGTAAAGACTTTTAATGAGCACGAGGTTTAGAATGACGTCAATTCTTATTGCAATTAAGCGTAGAATAGTAAAAGATAAATAGAATTACTTGAAAGAGAAAGTTTGTGTAACTTTTAAACGTGGTATTCGTTATTTTTCACAAAGAAAATAGATTAATGTTGGTGTCATAAAACAAAAAAGGGTCTATAGATACCGTTTATGATCTTTTAGAGATTGTTGCTTCGATAAGTGCCTTAAAAGATATCTGACACAATTTTGATGAATAAATGGGTCGACCTATTCTACGTGTTACGTCTCGAATTTTGCTTGTAGTAAAGAGTTGTTTATGTAGCTATAAACAAACAATAAAAACCTGATGAAGTGTATTGTGTTGGCCTTGCTTTCTATGATTATTTCAGTAGAAATTATCTGTTGATTTTCTGTACATGTAAAGTCTAATAAAAGACAGATTGCTTCTTCATAATCTAGTAATCAAACAAATAATGTTATTTTAGATAATAGACAACAAATCATAACGCTTCTCAACCACGTAACATTGATTCATGCATACGTCTATATTTGTAAACTATTTTTTTATAACTTCTTTTTCTTTTCGTTATTTTGGCATCCAAGCAATTTCATGTAAGTATTAATTTTCTAATAAGTATAAAACTTGGCTATTCTTACCCGCTATTTTAGTGCTAATTTGTGTACTTACATTATGTTCAATTGACTATGTACTTATACCTCTCGTTAGCTATGATGTTCGCTAACTATAAGGCTCTATAGTGATAGTCTGACGATTGTCAGCTGCCAGAAGACAAGATATCGATGTCTTATTAGCTGCTACGTAGTAAGCTACAACGGACTCTAGGCATTTACTATTGAAGATAGTGGTGGTGTCGTATTTACTGCATTTTACGTAGAGTAACGTAGCAGGTGTAATTTACAATTTTTGAGATCAAGAGGGGGCTCTACGTCAAATTCATCAAACTGTATGTTGATAGTAAAGTAGAAATCGAATAGTTATATGGATCTCCTAATTGTGCACATGTATTTTGCGCCTAATATAGTTTTTAAATGCGTCTTATGTTTGAGTTAATACAAAATATTGCTTCATTCTTTATGCGTGATAAATAATGAAACAATATTTTTTATTTACTCTTCTTATCAAATATTTTAAATATTAGCTGTTAAAATATGATCATTTATTTTCTGTTCCCCAATTTAACTCAAATTTATCCGAGAAGAGTCCTGGTAGACCGAAGCGTTCCCTAAACCTCAAGGCCCCAATTCAGCTATTTATAATTCGACGATGAATCAATGAAAATTGTATTAAAATGACATTATTCGTATTTTCCTAAGCTAAATCCCTCTCCCACTGCCATCAAAATAAACAATTAACATGTAGAGATTGTATTGTAGAGCAAGAATTAAGCTAATACTCCACATAATTACCGATACCACGTATTGGTAGTATTATATATAGTTACAAAGGGTCAATCCGAGATCTAACTGCACCAAGCAACACGGAGGCTTAACCTCACTGATTGAATGCTCTGTGCGGTAACGATAAGCCTCTTACGTTAGTAATACTTTCTCGTATTATTCTATAATACCAGCGTAACCTATAATCAACCTATATATCCAATTACCCGAGTGCAACTCTACACTCTAGGAGCACAATATAACTTGGTATAAAGTTGTCATCAGATATAATTCGCTCTATAGCATGACTTCCGTGAACCATTTATTGAACGCGTTCAACACAATTCCTTTACTAGGCAGAAATAAAGCCGCGGTAGATGTGACATAAAATATGATTCATTATACATTGAAGCATTGCTTTGTGAGCACACGTAGTTACATTAGGACTGTATTCAATGTAACGCTTGTTTGGGGCAAAGGTTTTAGATCACGCAATTCTGAATCGTAAAGTAACGTAATAAAAGTTTTTGTGGATTTGCAGACCGCTTTATGAGAACCGTCCAGTACACTATTCGCCTTTGGAAAGTTAATCAAACAATACGCTGCATTCGCTCAGTGCCACTCGCGTTATACTCTGGCGGAATATAATTTATTAAAAAGGTTATTTACCAAATTGTGTTGTGTTAATAACAGGAAAGTGTTCAATAAGGTAAGTCGATTAATTTATTATTAGAAACTATTTTGTAAGATTTATTTTATCTTTATTTAATAATAAGAATTAAACCAACCAAATCACAATTATTTCAGTAAGTCGAAAAAAAAATTTAATACTTTTGCGTCATCCATATTTTGTCAATTTTATACAACAATTTAGTAGAGTTTAAAAAATGATTTAAGTAACCGATTTTTAGATGAAAAATTATTAGTTAATATCTACTACCTTGTACATTTACAAGCCCTAAACATTCCAAAGTTAATTCCTTTGCCTGATTATAGGTACAGTTTACGCAACTTCGACTAGTTAGCAACCTTGATAAATGTTTGCAAACAGATTGTATCAGCGTTGTTTATTACTGTACCTCTAAAAAATACATCTCGCGATAACCTTTGATATAACGTAACACCATCTATTATGTTGATGTTGTTTTATGAACTGAAACGTGATGACATTGACTGACTTAACATGTTTTCGTAATAAGGCACTAAAAAGTACCGATAATCTACTCTCGATTCGGATTGCTTTTGTTTTAGTTACTTATATTAAAATACGTTAACAGTTTTTTTTAAATAACATGATACCTACACCCTTTGTTTTTTATTAAGGTTGATAGATCTATAACAACAACGCCATGCCTTGCAACTGTGAGGCTGAATTGACGACCGAATCGCCAAAACATCAAAACGGATGCGAGATGAATTCTCGACGTGCTTCAGGTCACCAGACGAACAATCATCATCGGCACCAGAACGGCGACTCTGAAGAAGCAGTCGATATAGAGACTGTTAGGTTGATATTCTTTTTCTTTAAAATCTGATGATTACTTAATGAAGACTCTGCGTCTTGTAGAGTACGGCTCGTTCACCAGCTGCAATAATCTTACTTTTAGGGTCATTCGTGGGCCTCAGGTTTTCTGAAAAATGTATAATATGAAATACAGCCATGTAAGTTTAACCAGTTTAACATAGCTTGGGCAAGGCGATGCTGAAGACGGAGAACAGAAACGAATGAAAATAAAAGTGTTAACAATTTTAATTAAACTTCTTTTTCTTATTTTTATGTAAATGGAAGCCTATTTAAGCATTAAGTAAGCCGCGATTCCTCGAGGGATTCCTAAGCTAACAATTTTATAAAACTACGAATTCAAATAAACGAGAAAATAGCTCGGAAGTTTAATTTTTGTGTCCGATTTAAACTAGGTCGGTTGCGGTCGGGACTTCATTTCGTAATCGTATACGAGTTAGTTGTATTGTACTTTAAAAGCAAATAAAGAAATGTTTATTCGGGGTGAATATTTTAGTCAGGTAGATTTGTATAGCAGGTAAGTAAAGTGTGTGACAAAAACAGAAAATGCCGTGACTGACGTATGAATTAAATGGGTTTCGTAATAAAACGAACGAGTATTGTGTAAATATGATATTGAATGTGCATATTTTATAATAGACCTCTTATTCTCGACCTTTTCTCAACAGGTACCCCGATGGCACGGTACGCCTACGGAACCCTAACATCGAGTTAATGGACCAAGACATTTTATATCACTTGGCACTTGGCAGTGGATCCCACGATCTTGTTGAGATGTTCGGTGATGTGAAGGTAAACCTATTATACTACTTTTACATCCATTTCTTTTCATAAAATCTTTACCTTACTTCTTTTACAAAAGTATGACTAAAAGGTGCGAGAAGTAATGGTTGGAATCTGTCGTTCCTCAACCACGGAGATTGAATTTTGAAGGCTTGTCTTCTTAATGAAATATTGCAGTTTTATTTAAATTGATTTGACATTTGCAACCATGCTACGAAGTTAATTGCTGACCATTCACTTGAAGAAAAATGTCATTGAACATGACTTAAACGATAGTTCAAAAGCGCAATTAAACCTTTGTAAAACGCTACTCCGAATTTTCCAATCTACCGAAACTAATTTAGACAAATTATGCTGGAAATTATTAGTTCAGTTTTTTTAAACCCTGAAAAGTTCTCATGGACATTCTCTACAGTGATCTGTGATATAAGCAAAGGATGATGCACTCCGCCTGGTACATCATCCTTCGCTAATATCACAGATCACTAAAACTACACGCCAATTACCGAGAACAATGATCACTCTACCTTGGCAAACTTTTTTGTATGTCCTCATGAATTCATGTGCCTTTAATAGTGCTCTCGTTTTTTTGCCAGTTCGTTTGCCTGGGAGGTACACCGAAGAGGATGGAGCAGTTCGCGTACACGATCATGGCGGAGATCGGCCACAAGCTGCCATGCGGTACGACGCTGCACGATATTAGCCAGTTCTCCTACAGATACTCAATGTACAAAGTGGGACCGGTCCTCTGTATAAGTGTAAGTATTTTCGACATAAAATTTTCTATTCAGATATACTTGACATACATATATAACTATAAATTGCTTGTTTATAAAGTGAGATAATAAAAGAGAAATTGAAACAAAACTGATATCAAATTTGTAATTTATGCCACTCAGAAACTAACCTAACTTAATCAAAAACTAATTGAATATTGTTGTGAGTCTAAGCTTAATTAGTAGTTAATGAGTTTACCTAACCTTCACAACCTGCTTAGTTACTGGCAAGCGTGATTAGTAAACAGAGTTATGATCTTAGATTGAGTTACTATAGAGCAGTTGTTAATCACGTGCGTAATGCCTCGTGACCTGACTCTTACGATATAAGTGAAAGATAGGGGTGCTTCCTCTATTAGTCCTACTAATATATAAAATGGCGAAAGTTTGTATGTATGAATGTATGCATGTTTGTTACTCTTTCATGCAAAAAGCAGTGAACGAATTTGAAAATAATTGGTACATAGATAGTTTACATAGATTAACACATAGGTATTAAGAAGAAGTTTTGATCCCGATTTTATGTTCTCGTGGAATCATTTTCGATTTGTATCCAGATCTCAAGTGATATTTTTTTCTATACTTTCATATTTGGTATCTGCCTACTGATTAAAAAAACGTAGACGGCGTTTTTTTGAATCGGTTGCCACATTTGCATCGGTGCGTGCACTCAGGCCAGCAGTATTTATTTCAGTTGCAAGTAGCGTTGCCAGGCGCCCGGATAAAGCCGGACATAGTTAGGCTTTTTGATTGCATGTCCGGCTAAAATAAACGGTGTCCGTCTTGTCCGGCTTTTGTAAGGCTTTTTACGATAAGTAAAATGAAGTTTGAAGTTTTTTTTAGTTAAAAATGTCTTATTTGTTCATAAATGTTTAATTATCTAGAATTTAATTTTATTGTGCAACTCAAAGAGAAAAAGTTTTTATTTTAATAATCAAAGGGGCTTGATTTTACATAAAAAAAAATATTGTACCTAAATCCTCAATAATATAGGGTGTCCGGCTTTTTTTACCAAATGTCCGGCCAAACTGGCTGGTCTGTCCGGCTATTGGGTTTGGCGACCTGGCAACGCTAGTTGCAAGGCAAGGGTTTCGTAACAAGCTAATATGTAGAAATCCCACGAGTATCATCGCCTTTGCAATTGATTTGTGGCACGTAACTACATATACTAATATAAGTGAAAAACTATGCTACATTAATACTTTTACATAGTACTAATCGTAAATGACTAAAACGAATTTAAATATTTACATCCAATTGATTAAATAATGTCATCACATCAATTGCAAACTATTTCTCGTATAAACAAACGGTCCTTATCATGCAGTGAAAATAATGTGACAGCAACCTTGGACGTTAATGGGTTGTGTCAATTGCAGCAATTTTCAATTGAGACAAATTACTGGCATGGCTTGAAGCCCTTGCACGTGTACGGAATGCATCGGTGATTGGATCCATTGAAGAAGGCGGAGTTATCTGGATTGATCTAGATTACAGTCGTGATAAACATGGAGTTAAACGCCTCTTAGGGATTACTTTTTCTTGCTTTGTAGCCTACATCTGTTAAACGTTTGAGCACTATAAGAGTCACTGGTGATTGACAAACTATTTTTTTTTCTTAGCTGCAATCGCAGAAATTTACCGATCACAGGTTAAGCTATGCTTGACATGGTCGGGCCGTGGGTGGGTGACCATGTATGTCGTAAAGAGTTCTTCCGTGTTTCGGAAAACACATTAAAAAAAACAATATGAGAAGTTGCTACAAATCGATAGTACTAATAATAACGAGGTGTTTCGGACAAAAAATTAAGTAACGTCAATCAAAGAACATTTTTCATGCATCACACAAAAATATGAATGGATATTGTTACCCAAATATTTACTTGGGATAATAATGATGTTATCGAAGTTCATTCAAAGTTTTATCTGCTTGCGTGCACAGTTTGTGATCGATCACGTGCGTGACATATTACTTTTATCTAACAGAGAAATATAATAAAGAATTTGACAGAATTAAGTTAGGAGGCTGTGTAAGGGCTGTAGGATTTGACCCTTAAATTGTGCTTGATGCCTTTAGGTCTTTAATGGATTGACGATGCTCAATACTTTATTGATTCCATAATGTAGTTACAGGTGGTAATTTTAAGTACAATGATCAATTATGGACCCCGTAGGGCACAGCATTATGGTAGGAGAGAGGAATAGCTCTGTTTTATTATGTTTGATGTTTGATTGAGGAATGTTATATGACTTGGGATACTGATAAGTTATTTACTAAAAATATTGATTTAAAGAGTTGGTATAGTATGATTAGTTGTGACATGGAGATCAAATATACGATCAACTGGTAGAAGTCCTATGAGAAAAGTGTTCAGAACCTGTATGAAAAGATAGTGCTCTTGATTTTCAATCATTATATCAAACTTGTAGAAACTGTGTGGCTCTTCTTTGTTGGAATGGTTTTTAATTTATGAAAAATGAAAAAAAAAACAATAGTAAAATCATATACAGAAATCGTCTGCATCGAAATCATTTTTAACTAATTATTTTTCTTTTCTGCAGCACGGCATGGGCATACCCTCCGTAGGGATCTTGTTGCATGAGGTCATAAAGCTCATGTACCACGCCAAGGTGAGGGACCCCGTATTCTTCAGGATCGGCACTTGCGGTGGCATCGGCTTCGAAGGCGGCAACGTCATCATCTCGGAAGAGGCTGTTGATGGTAACTTAAGGAACATTTACGAACTGGTAAGTATATGAGCCAAAATAAGAGCATTTAGTGTAAAATATTACAAGTAAACTTTCTCTTGATAGTTACAGTTAGACACATTACTAGTAAGCCGTTATTGTTTTAAGAACTGCATGAGTGAAATAAAATGCATTACGGTTTTCACTTTGGGCATACATATACCGTGGCATGACAGGAAAACTTGTTTATAATTTATTGTAACAGATTGACGGGCTTCCCCTAAACTGCAACATACGTCATAATACTAGGCTTTTACCTCTGTTTATTTATAAACAAAGCTTGGTATACATGTTAATCGACACGTAGACCAATGTACCATAAAGGAGTAACACCTTCCTCCTTCTTCCTGCCGTTTGATTGCAAGGATGGCCGAGAGGTTGAGGTCACCACGCCAAAAACACTGTGAGCGATGTGTCGCGGGTTCGATCCTCGCATTAGGACAAGCGTTTTTTTATCCACGATAATTGTGTGTCGCAAAATCCCTGCGACTCAACGATTCAATAAGAAAATACTACTTTTAGAGAAGCTGTAGCTAACTGAGAATTAAACCAAGACTTAATCATTACAGACAGTATTGGGTAAGAACATTCAAAGACCTGCGAAATTGGACAAGAGGCTGGTGAGGGAGCTGAAGGCTCTGGCGGACCCTGAGGATCCCTATGACACGGTGACCGGCAAGACCATGTGCACGTACGACTTTTACGAGGGTAGGTTACTTACTTTAGGTACTTTAGAATTTATACTGTTACTTATATAAGAGATTTTATAAATTGATAGTTGCAGTTTGAAAAAAAAATAGCTTATTCGGAGATCCTTCTAAAAATTTTGAATGTTGAGATTCTCAGACTTCAAAGTCAGATGAAATAAGTGCATGCGTATACCTTCTTGGTTAATCCAATCGTTTACGTTACATAGACAATGTTAACTGACAGAAAGTACTTGTTTTTGCTGCAAGCAAGCATACACTCGCAGGTCAAAAAATAAATTTAACCCGTAAGCGAACCGAACAAACTTCAAGATAGAATATAATAATCCATCGCATTGTCTTGACAATCTTTATCTAAATAGTATGAAGCTTATCAATGTGTTAGTAGTAAGCAGCTAATAAATAAAATAAACAGCTCTTATTAAGGTCAGATGTCAAAACGTAGTATCTATGATAGTAGTAAAGTAGAACACTTCATTCCAGAAATTGCTCCAAATCTTTATCCGACCCTAGCAAATAGATAAAGATTGTTTTTTTTTTACAAGTATTAGTTTTGAGTGACCTGTAAAAGTTTACGAACAACAAAGATTTAAACAGAATAAATAATTAAAACTCATTTTAACTGGACTCTAACTCTGTATCTACCTTCTTTAAAACTGCGGGAGTGGCAAAATCAGATCAATATCAAGATAAGCTAGACCAATAAAGAATATTAATAACCTAATTAGTTGTAAAAAGGTCGGTAACAAAGTGGTATTGTCCATATTAGGTCAGGGTCGTTTGGACGGCGCGTTCTGCGACTTCACGGAGGCTGACAAGATGGAATACTTGGAGAGCATTCACAAAGCAGGCGTCGTTAACATTGAGATGGAGTCGCTCGCGTTCGCCGCGCTGACGCATCACGCCGGGATCAAAGCCGCCGTTGTTTGTGTCACATTGCTTGACAGGCTGAAGGGCGATCAGGCATGTATTTTGAAGGGAGAACTTTCTTAATTTCATTAAGTTACACGGTAGTAGAGAACAGAAATAGGTCAAAACCAGGTTGAATTAAAAAAAAAATACGACATGCCAGTATTTTTTTGTGACATTTTTTTTTTATTTGGCTATGTAGTATGTACAGTTTGTTTCCAAAGCATATTAACATTTAAGTATTGTGTTACCCAACTTCTGTTGCTGACCGTACCAAGCAAAGTCATTATTATTGAATTAAAAAAAAAACTTTTGTCAATTGCAGATGTTGGCTCCGAAGGAAGTCTCTGACGAATGGCAGCAGCGTCCTACGAAACTTGTGTGCCGTTATATTAAAAGGTATGTTTTTAATAGAACGCAATGTACAAACATGGTAATATTAAGTCCAAATTTTGGGAAACAAATGGTAAAATTTAATATTTATTGCGTGAATAATAATAAGTCTGTTTTTTTAGACAGACTTTCAGTATTCAGGACGTTGTTTTGATAGGAGTCGTTTCAGCAAAGAGCCTATAGAATAGCAGTAAAGAATTTCCATAGAAACTCTGTAAAACATTTGCTTAAGTTGTGTGTGTGTTAAGTAAAGGAGTACCAAGACGCAAAAAAATAGTATTGCATAATATCTTCTAATTCCAGATACCTTCAGATGAAGGGCCGCTTGTCGCTGGACGGGCACGGATCGATCGCAGTGAAGAGCCCTCGCCGGTTCAAGCTGGTACAACAGGAGTCGGAGAACTACGACTAAATGCGTCACGATTCTCGTTGCTATGGTTACCTTCCGAGGCGACAGATCCTGGCTTGCACTGGTTACGGGCCATCTGTGCAGATCGCTCAAATGTTTTAGCTCCTATTTTAGCTAACCTTCAACGGAATGTGTTCATTTCAAATCTTCAACTACTTATATATTTTTTTGAGTACTTTTGAAAGTAACAATCTCGCATAAAAGGATCAATGCGATGCTTCAGAAAATTCCTGTTTTTGTTTTTCGATAGAAAATTTATTCTAATCTAATATCAACTATATTGTACTCTTATACCTATATATCATACCTAGGTTAATTGTTCTGCACCAATATAAGATGTAATGAAAATCGCTACAAATAAAAACTAGAAAAAGAAGAGCTGTAGCGTTATTTGTGGCAAGTTATTGTAAACTACGAATATCGTTATGTGAATGTTTGAGATTCATATGCAAGCGTGATTTCACTCAGATAGTGCAATTTACTATTATTTTTGCAATTCCTTACAATGTATTACAACTATATCAAACTAACACAAGTGTTCACAAATTAGCAACAAAATTTAACCATTGTCAAAGTATAATTTTGTTTTAGTATCTCTATCACATATCAACTCTATAATATTTTGATACTTTGCTATTTTCTTACCTTTCTATCTTATACAAACACTTTACAACGATGATGAACGATTTGGTTTTCGTGTGGTATGAGAAGTTGCACGGCTAGAGCAGCTTAGGACGTTGCACTGAAGCTAGGTCTATAACCTAGCGTAAGTGTTGGTCTGGTTTATTGTTGCACAGATTGTATTAGCTACAATTGTGATAATATTTGGCCGTAGTTGTTAATGTAAGGACCACGACGAACACACCGGTTATCTGTTGGCGGCGTTTGCGTGTCACATTTTCCACGTTGCCAGTCAGAGGTTGTTGCATTCGTAATTATTCGTGACAGTGGCATAAGCGGGCAGTCGGCATTCATAACTCATTAGTTAGATATACCTACAATAAGTAAGTTGTATACGAACCGCGGAAGTGAATGTAAACAACATGTAAGGGGCTTGATGCGAACTAGAAATAAATCAAGTTCAGGTTCTTTGTGTTTCGTATCGCTACCTGTGACATGATAGTCAAATGTTAAAGGTGCGGCTTGTACGCCTAGAGAAGGGACACCATTTTCTTTTGCCTAGTGAAACATCGCCAACAGATATCAGTGTGTTTGTTCCATTGATTTAATGTGCTTCCACAACGGTTATTGTTAATAATTTATGCACGAAGCATTGTCAGCACATAGCTTCTATGTGTTACAAATATTATAAGTATAAGACATTCAAATTGTCTACGTTGATGTAGTTTTCATATAAGATTATAATAAGAATGTTAACCGTAAAAAGTTTAAAGCTAATGAAAATTTTGAGAATTAACGTTATTCATTACTAACGAAAAATGACCAAATGCAATTTCAGCTCGCTAATTTACTTTGAGAATGTAACACATGATTACTTGTTGTAAGTAATTATTACATGTTTATTGTTAATCGTATTAATTATAATGCCAATGCTACGATATATTTAGCGATATCGTTTAGTGTGTAAGCATAATTATTATGATAGTCTACGATATAGTGTTCTACATATTTGGTATCACAATTAATATTTAGAAGTAGTTAAGTAGTTGAATTGTTTCAGCTTTTTGTTCAAGCTCTCTCTTCGATGTTATCATATAACAATTGCATATCTATAAAATCATCTAAATAATTCATAACTTCCACAATTTCTATCATCATTAATTCATCGAAATAAAGTTAAAGTTAATACTTTGATGCCTATTCTGCTTTTCTATAAGGTATTTACATCAGAAACTTCGCAAGTTGATAATATTTATTCTAATAAATTAATCTAAAGGTTTGCATACTATATAAATATGTATTCCCAATGAACTAGGCTTAAATATTTTAAACGTATACACGTAGAGTTTGGCTTTGTTGTTTAATAACAATTATTATGGATAAGCACTGTTGTTAGATGTTAATGTTTTGGCCACAATACGAAGTGTTGATAGTTGCATATCCCCTCTGTTATGTCTTGTGACCGTGGACCGTTAGAAGAGCCACGTGTTGAATCCTCATGTCGTAACTTATACATAGGTACTATATTTTTATAAAAGTATATCTGAATACCCAATTCCTTGATAAGAGTGTAATAAAATCTCAAGAATACAATGTAAATTTTACAAAAGTTGGCTTCGGCGTTGGAAGTTGTCTCAATTTGTTTATGTACCTATATTATTTTTGGAATTGTCAATATACTCGTACATAAATACTTATATATCTATTACGTAAAATACGACATTTAAGAAATTCATAACACCTATAGTGTCAAAAATGCTTATAAACATGCTTATGACAAAAATGTTCAATAACAATTCTTCTGATTAAAACTTAACTACTTATTTGAAAGAAAAAGATGCATTTCGCGTTATATAAAACATTCAAAACGTATGTGTATTTAACCCCTAGTAATTTTACTCTCTATCACTAATTTAACTGGTATTATCCTAAGATATTATTGTTGTTTTAAGAATCTCTTTAAATAAATCATAACGCATTATGGAATTCGATACCTCACATTACTTTATTGTAAGTAGAAATATTATATTATAAATACATGTTAATATTTATCATATCAATGTATTATTGAACTATTTTATTAAACGCCTAGGTGAATATCAAATTCATGTTAACTGTTTCTGAATATTTATCGCGGATCGTGTAAACTTTGTAGCTTCAGTGTTTTACTGTACAAATATCGATAAATAAACACCAAAATGACAGACGATTACATATAATCTCGTGTTATAACGAAATGACATCCAAATTGATGGGTATTGGGTTTAATACAACTTTATTCTCTGAAACATTTATTTACTTAAATGCAAAACATAAATTAAATTGATAGCAAGAGTATGTTAACATGACGTTGGATACTTCCTCTACCCTTATTAAAAATCGTTTCAATTATAACTAAAATGTCAATGTTCCAATAACAAGGCATCGAGAATAAATTACAAGTATTTATTGTACATCCAATTACCTGCTTAATGAGACGTAGGTCACGTACGCTAGTGTGATTCCCAACACGCATTATGAAGTTAATTTATGATGTCTCATTGCGGAAAACGAACTCTTTTAGCATACCTTCTTTTTAATTGGAAGGTAAAAGAAGTGGATACGAACATTTAGACATTATTTTAAATTAAGAAATCGTCCGATCATTGGACAATTACAAAAGGAAGGTACTAAACTGTAATACATGGATTTGCATTATATTTAATCATTCAGTCTTTATAATACATAGAACTGTTAAAATGTACTTTGATTGTTGGTTATTCATACAGTTATGATACATTTATGTAAGTAGTTAATTAAATGAGCAAGTAAGTTACGTGTGAATTTATTTCTGTAAAGACCAGAAGTGAGTATTAGACCTATTTGAGCTGTAGGAACTTCATAAGCGCGTCGTGTATGAGCCGCGGGCTGGCGTCGCTGTCGGCTGTGTAGCGCACGCCCCGCAGCGCGCCGTCCTCATTCCGCACCACGCCGTACTCGCCGACTATAAACCCATCCGACGTCCTTTCCTCTACCCTGTATTTCTTAAACTGACGCCCCTCTACTACATATCCTACCTTACAATTATCTTGCTTACATTTCTCTGTACTCGTCTCTTGAGTCTGCACACCGTGGCTCCGACCATCAGTTAGCACGCTCACTTTTTCGTCTACTTCGTAATTTTTCTCCGGCTGGTGTTCCCTTTGAGTTGGGGATCCCATTTGGATTCCATTTGTTGCAGTCGTTATGGGAGTAGTATTCACAACTGTGCTGCTGATCGGTCGTTGAGACTGTCTTTGCCAGGGTGAATAGTTCGGTGGCATGCTCGGCGGAGGAACATTTTGATTAAGGTGCAAAGACGCAGGTTCACTGTAAAATTTGGATGGTTCACTATAAATCTTAGCAGGTTCGCTGTACACTTTTGCCGGCTCGCTATATATTTTGGCTGGCTCACTGTAAATCTTCGCTGGTTCACTGTAAAATTTAGCGGGCTCGCTGTATATTTGAGCAGGTTGACTATAAATTTTTGGTGGATCGTAAAAACCGGGTTGGTTGGGTACTACTTGACTGGAGGTTATAAACGAGTTACTAGGTTCATTATCATTAGTCGCCTTAGAAGTATCGTGTACTATATTAAAGCTAACTGTTGTCAATCTAGCGTTATTTCTTCCTCCGTTGATCGGTCGGTTTCCTAAACCTTGATTAGGATTTGTCAAAGGATGATCCGATGGTATAGTTGCTGTCGGTGGAATATCGTCGATGTTTTCGTTATATTTTGTGAATTCGACAGACTTTATAGAAGACTCGGCTACAGAGTCGTCAGTTTGGTAATTATTATTATTGGTATCAAACGTTGCAATGCTTGTTAAGCGTTCAATATCTCTTGATTCTTTTTTATCTGGTTGGTGTTCAAGAACTGGCAACGTTGAATTACTTGCCATCTTGTGATCGTCAGCATTTCTTGCATTGCCGTTGAATGTTTCGCTTGTAACATTAATATGATAATTTGGAGTATATACAGATGGCCGATTTATAGCGGCATTCTGATAAGTTCTACTTATTTTATGTTCCTGGAAACGGTTCGCATCAGCTGTCGAAGCCACTTTTCTTGCAAGTGGTACGTCATGTTCGTATTCGTCTATTTTTGTTGAAGCGTCCGACTGAAAGTGTTCGTCCTCGTTGTCGATATGATCGCTTTCCACAAATTGCGACGGATGGAGTACATCTGCGCTGTGTTCTTTTGTTTCTTTCTTAGCATTCAATTGTTTAATATATTCTATATTGGCACCTATGAGATTTGGTGGTACATCAGTTACAACCGACGGTACAATTTCTTCGCGTTTCAAAGTAATAGTTGTCGTTGATGACTCCGAAGGAGGTGGTTTTGATGGAGCATTCATGAGGTCATAATCTGTCATGTGACCAGACTGCCTGTAGGTAGGTTTTCCTCTCCCACGGCCGACGGCCACTGATGACGTTATTCTCACAGATATCACTTTTTCATCTGAAGAATCAGGTAAGTTTTTATAAGCATTGTCCATTGGTTCTTGACCGGTGTCGCTGATGCCCATATCGTATCCATTTGGCAATGGAAACGATGTCGTGAATGTTTGTAGGATCTGAAAAAATACAAATTCACTTTTATTGAAATGATAAGTCGGTGAATATTCTTACCTGAACAGAAAACTAACTTTACTTTTTACTTATAGTCATGAAAAAATATGTCGAATTCTATGTAGCAGATTCTTCGAGGGTCGTCATACATAAGCTTACATTTCAGACATTCATACGATCTTGATCCTGAGTGGAAAGTGTAATAACGGTCAAGGTTTGGGACACACCTGTGCCTCGCCTGTTTAATTGACAAGGAGGTCATTTATTACGTAAGATACAATTTCTTTCACTCGTCGAAAAATATATCACCACAGCGTGTGTAGATTTAAGAATAAAATTTATATGTTGATATATTTTAACAATTGTGGGTGTTCAGCTTGGTTTCTAAACATTGTAAATAGTTTTTGTCTGAAGTTGATTTGAAAATGTCTTCTAGTCAAAAGTCAGTAGGTACAGTAGGTGGAATCCTTTTGCCCAGCATTGAGCAAGGAGGCATTGCAGGTATCCTTCCTATCAAATGCTTCATTTAGATAACACTTGGAATGTATTATGCCATGAAAGCACGAACCGTATCACGTGTACATATTCCGCTCTACAAACTGCATCTAGGAATGTGGGTTGGAAAAATGTTGTATACATCAAGGTAAATGTATTGATCAGTTGATATAATCATTACGAATAAATTATGTATGAGACACGACTTGCCGTCATAATGATTCTATCTATGGCTGGGTAATAGGAAAAGTAACGACTCACTGAATACATTTTACTTATGTATAAACATTACCATTCCTTTTACAGAAAGGATTATAGAATATAATACTCAACACTTGATAAAACCTATTTCGTTTCCAAGAATTTTATTCCAAGTTCAATTTGAATCCACAGTAGCTATTCAAAGGCTCTTTTGCATACTTTTTCCACTTTTGGTGTTGGAATTACCCTGTTACAGAGTAGCTTGACAGTGTAAAGAACATTTCTTTCATATAGGAATGTTTTTACTGACTCATGATACTTCCTGACTGGGAGACACTGCATTGTCTCACAATTAGTCAGTCACGGAACTGGTTAACTCAAGTGACATCGAAAATGGGTTGGATGAAAAGGGTAGTAGTAAGGTAAGTGGAAGCATTGTAGTAGTATTAAAAAGCATTTCAATCGTCGCGAGAGAAATGTCAAGTATTCAGCACCCTGTTAAATATAAATTATGTATGTAAATATTCTGATTTATTGGAGATTATCAACAATTTTGTACCATAAACGTTGGCGTTGAGCAGCGGCGTATACGTTCGGATGCATTATTTATTCTGAATTGTTTTCATCATATTAAAACCAGATCCACATATTTCGTAGGTCACAGACGCAGGTAACTTTTTACATTGTCATGTGTTATGTTTCCGTGTCCATACGTCAGTGCTAAAATAGTTTTATTATAATACGTTTGGACAAGCTGCAAAAGGTTTCAGCTGTGAATTAAAGTGAATGGAACATATATTTTTATGAAACTTTCTGGGTATTGGGTATGACCGAAATTGCTTGTATTTTTTAATCCTTTTCTAATATTAGCATACGATATTGCAGGGGCTAGCTTTAGTGCAAAAAAGAACATGGGATATTTTTATACTGTAAAACACATTAATCACAAAATAAAGATTTTTTATTCAATAAGGGTTTATTCACGCGTATTTATCAGTATCGCTCGACTGTTTTGCGACCCAACCGGAATTCAATCCTTAATTAAAAGGTGATTCCCTTCGATCAGCCTCAGCCTCAGTCGTAAACCACTACCGACTCTTTACTCTATTAAAATTAAATCATATCTAATCATCTTTCAGGTCAATACACATTATGTTGCGCATATTATAATATAAAGGAAATTGCAAACGATCGTTGCTTTCAATAACAAGGTCCAGTACAGTCGTGAGCTAAAATGGTTAGACAGATAATTTATTTTTTATTTTAAGATGTTTTTTTTATTATTTTTTTACTTTTTTTATTTTTTTATTTCTAGAGAAACCTGATAGTGGTATCAGCTGTCGTTTGGTATACCAAACGTGGAGTAATACCACTACCGTGACGTATTGTTGGCTACTTTACGTTCATTCACCTTCTTTGATATGCGTAAAGACTTTTTACGCCGCACATTATTTAAATGCTTAAAAAGACATAGGTATAAAAGAAAACCTCTATATAAACTAAATATAGTTAGTTAGTTAAACAGTTTTTTAAGTATTTTACCTTCATTGTAATATTTAATACCTCTTTATATTTACAAGACTCTACAATTTTCTTGTATTGAAATTTACAAATAATTTCAACATTTTATTAATTAGACTATTATATCAAAACCTGCGTCTAACAGTGTGGGTCTGTTAGCTATAAAGGCACAGAATATAGAATAGTCCTAAGTAGCTAAAGGTAGTTTTATAATGATGTGTATGTATGTTTGCTACCTGTTTACATATGTTTAAACCACCAGACTAATTATGATAAAAAATGGTATAGGGTAAGCTAACCTTGTATTTAATCATTTTCTCAATATAACCAACGCCCATGGCTGGCGAACTCGCAAGAAAGGGTTTGATTTTAACTAATCAACCGTATTTTAGTCGGCTGGCTAAAATCGGAGGGGTTTAGCTACATTAAATAACTAGAATCAACGTCATTGCCTAGTTTACTGTAAATCCTTAAAACTTATTCAGCAAAATTAATCCCAACTAGGTTGTTGTACAGTATTTATGTATTTCTTATTATAGAATTCTTGTAGGTACAGCAGTAGCGCGTTAAACACGCGGAATTTAAAACGTATCAATAATATACATTCACATTACTGTCGTCTGGTCCCAAGTTTAATATGTCAACGGATATGTAAGTAGCCGGTGGCCTAGTAGTTTACTGACCGGATTCGAATGCACAAGGTTGTGGTTTCAATCCCAAACAAGACTGTTCTTAGTTTTAATTTTATTTAATTAGTCTTTCTCTTTTAATTAGACAGCCTACATTATGAGGAAGAAAATTAGTGTCTGTAAGGAATGTAAGTTTTTTGCGTTGTAGTATAATTCTTGATAGCAATCCTATATCAAACTCAAGCACTGATTTTCCGTAGGTACAAGCTTCGGTGTTCTTTTTAAGAATTAATAGTTAAAAATGGTAAAAAAGCAAGTCAATACATTATTTTTACTCTATTTGAAATGTATGCATAATGAGATTACATAAAATCGGATTTACTTGCAGCCAATCAATGACCATACTAAGTAAACAGATAAAACAAAAACTTATTTTATTTTGATGATGGCTACGATGATGGCGTCGAATTGTATATTGATATCACTATCGACCTTTTAAATTTACTTGTTACAATTAAGACTCAATTAATTATTCAGTTCCTGTTCTAGACACTGATATAAATTAATTATTCTGTGCTACTTAGTACGTGTTAATAATTATTTAATGGTTTATATTTCTAGTGGTGTCCAGAGCGGAAATTATAACGTTAAACAAGAGTGGCGTGGTCATTGGCGGCCGAGAGGAAGGCGAAGGCGACGGGCGCTGTCAGTGACCGCGCCGCGGCCTTGCCATCACGCCACTGCCCATGCGGGCTACAGCCAACCCAAATCCTACACCACAAGTTACCAACTAAACTAATAAACAGTACCCTTATTACCAAGCACTAAAGCTTAAATTCCAAGATTAGATAAAGGACCACATGCAAAAAGAGTTACGACTGATACGAGACTTAGCTTAGTTTCAACGTATCTTTCTTTAAGTTAGACTGCAACTCGACTAGTTTGCGCAGTCTTGCTTTGTTTGATCTTATTAATCCGCCAGCATATCGTGGTATTTATACTGCATGGGTTGTTAATTCTTGTGGGCGTTTCTCGCTACGCCACCTTCATTAGATCTGCAACCTTCGTTTCTATTTGCATATATTTCAATACTTACACCTATTGATGATCCAGTTTTCTAAACAACCAATCGATGAATAAGACAATTTTATTATCCTTCTTCAACGAAAACAACATTTTTTTGTCCGTAATCCAATCGCAAGTCGATAATTTAATGAAACAAAAAACTAAACTTGATTCGATTGGAATCCAGCAGCAAAAAGGTTGTCAAACACAAGTGTGAAATGTGAATAAGATACATGTTCCTAAATGTGACAAGTTTATTGAGTACGGGTCGACGATTTTATATTTTTTGTGTATACTTGATATTAATGACATTTTGTTGGACTAGGAGAGCAAGTTTCTGCAGGTAAAAAGTTCAAGAATATCTACAGGCTTTGATGTCTTTATCCTATAATTTTATTTACTTGTCGCACAAGTAGGTAACTCAGGTACATTCTTGAGTAGATAGATATTTGGCAAGTGTGGGTGGAGCGGCAACAGCCGGCCCGCGCGGAAGCAAACAAAAATCCGCTATGAAGAAACACTGTGGCCTTACATTAAATCTAAAAGTGAATTAAAATGAATGTGACCTTTAGAAAAATTGCTCTGCTTAGTACATATTAATTAAGTAATCGATTTTTATACTTGATAAGGAAAATATTCGAATAACGACATCAGACAAACGTCTTTAGTATGGGAACGTAGATAATTTACAACATTTTGTAAGTAGTTCATGTTCACTTAGTAATGACTAAATCTTGAATTGAACCTTCAACATTGTCCTTTAATCTTGTAACCACTTGTAAGTGATAACTTTGGAAATGTTGAATGACATGCCTTTGTATAAGACTGACTTACAAGTTTGTGTGACGCATTTAGGAAATACCAAAGAGGGGCGTGGAATATCCTGGTTTTTGTGACAGATTGTAGCTGGGTTAATGGACACTGGAATAGCTGAACTTTTCTGTTACTTTGAAGAATAATGTATGTAGTTTTCTGGGGTCAGATTTAATATTTCTGAGATATGTATGTATGGACTAGATTCACGTGACTGGCCAGTCAGTGGTCATTTACATTAGATCGCCCACAGTTCACAAGTAAACAATGCGTTCAATATGACTATTCAAGTTTCTCATATTCCTACAAAAAATACATAATTGACTCAACTAAAAGATAATCTAGGGTCCTTATAAAGTAAGCAGTAGGTACTTTTATTAATTGACCGGTTCACTGGACTGTGTATAATGTACAATAAGACCCATACTGCAAGCTTAATATTGCAGTTCTTTAAAACGACTCCCTCTCTCTAAGAAATTAAATTCTTGTACCACGGGTGTTTCACAAACATTTAAGTAAATTGCGCAAAGACACCCTTACACTTATGACAACATAGAAATCTGAATAATAAGGTAATTATTTAGATTTCTATATATGACAATCATTCGTAGATCACACAAGAGATTTTACTACGCGGGGATCGAACCCGCGAAACGTCGCGCAGTCGCTTTAACATGGTGACCTCAACCACTATGTCTGACTAATTTTCCAGATAGTACAAAGTTCGTATAAGATATAGAATACGGTATAGTACAGTAAGTAAGACAGGTAGTGATCTGAGCAGGTATGCAGCATAAAGCTCGTAGTAAATGAGGCATGCGCAGTGGGCGCCACACACGCGCATGCGCCGTGACAGTGAAATACATGAAGGCCGCGATCTCGTACAAAAACTAAACAGATTACCTACTCATATGTGATAGCGCCATCATTAATCCAGTTTAGTTATTTATTGAAGTCGAAACGTTTTTGTCGGTTCGCTGTTTGTCTTTAATGATTTCTTTCGAAATCATTTCTGTAGTTTCGATTTAAACGTTGAAATCAAGTAGAGAATATTACAATGCTGCTTTTGCCTACACATTCCGCAGACGCAGTTCCTATCCCAGTATATATTAGGATTTTTTCGAAAAGTAGACTTGTTAATCGATTAAATTTGAAGATCAGACTACATAAATGGTCACGGCAATTTCGCAGCATATTGATTTCCTAAAGCAATCAAATTTAAATTCCGAAACAATGATGGTTTAAGTCCTTGAAGGTTCACTAACTAGATAACAAAATATATAACCTAGACTTAAGTCTAACAAAAGCATAGGTGGACTGGAGTGCAGATGTTATTATTAACGAATAAAGTATTGAGTCAGATTTATTGAAAAACCTTTGTCTTTGATATAAAAGAAACAGGATGTGTCATAATTACCATTATTTTTTGTGTTATTTAGATTCGAACACATATACTTGTGTCTATCTTTTTAGCATTTGTTTCAGAAAACTAAAAGTAAGTATATTGCTTAGTTACTGTTATGTAAATCTATTAAGATAGTACCTATTTACTCAATTAGTTACTCTGAACAAGCTGGGAAAATTTTACCCCAAACGGTCCAAATATTTTAAAGGAAAATACTACAATTGCAGCTTTCTTTTAATGTCGGGAAATAAAAGCAAAGCGTTTTTTAAACTTACATTCATATCGGACAAAGAATGGTATACATCTTAAACAATTACTTGAACTGTACCAATACAGAAGAAATACCTACTTAAAATATAAAGACAGCTGAACAATACATCCGTGATACAGCGAAGTTTATCAAAATATTATTAAAAAACGCCTCAAGCATATTGAAAGCATGTACAGTCCACACAATGCCTTTATGTCCACTCAATAGATTATATTATTTGTGTATCATAAATGTAACGTGCATTGTAAAGGTGACGGCGAGGTGACGCAGGTGCGACAGTTGTTACAAACGAACAAATTAGCTCGTAATATTCGCGTATTGTCCGGCCGCAGTAGGCGACCTTCGGGTGCACTTTTATCTAAAGGTACGCCCTTAATCGTTACCGAGCTAGTCTGAGCTAACTAGTGCATGTTTCCTTCTCGCTTTTTTAAATAAGTTTTATAGAAGAACTTGGAAATGAAGTTATATGGAAAATGTTACCGTGCATCAATCGAATGTAGGTATACAACTAGCTGTCCCAGCAAATTATTTTATTTTGCCATGCGCGTTCCAGGGAATAAAAATGGGGATATTAAAAATAGATGTTGTCCAATTCTCAGACCTACCCAATATGCAGTATGCACACAACATTTTATAAGAATCGGTGGAGTCGTTTCGGAGGAGTTCAATAACGTAGGACATCGTGACACGAAATTTGTATGTTTTAGAGGAAGAACTAGGAAAAAAGGTTGTGCTTGTGGACAATATCAATTTGTATAAGCATGGAATTTCGGACGACAAAAATTCGAAATACCTGATTTCTGATAATGTATTTGTTTTACGTGGAGTAGTGATAATTCGTTTAGTGATTAATCCCTACTAATATTATAAATGCGAAAGTAAATCTGTCTGTCTGCTACGCTTTCACGTCTAAACCACTGAACTGATATTAATGAAATTAAAAAAAAATAACTTATCGTAGTATCGAGTTATTCCTGTCCCTAGGTGATGAGCAAGAACCAGTTTATATTCTGATAAACCGTAAATGTAGCGTATAATTTGTGAATCTTTGGACAAACAACGGAATCAACATTTAACTGTACAACTTTACGAAAGCAATAATTTTCGTGTATGGCGACAGCATAAATACATTGAAAGCATAATTTCTGTTATTATTGGTTCTGAAGTGGTGTAAAGTAAAATGTGGAATAAAACTTAAACGAGTTTTAATACGGACGTCGTTCAGAAAATATTGTCTTGTCGTAACTTTGTGGTCTTTATGAAGATTAAATGGACGATTTAACAAGAATCGGTAAATAATAAATGTTACCACCGCCAATGTTAAAGCTTATATCCTAAATGCTTTTAAATTCTTTTTTGTTAATTTTTGATTCTACTTCCCCTAATGTTCTTTGTATGTGACAAGGGCATGGAAGGAGGCTGAGCCAAATTAATGTTTCAAACTTTTGCAAATAACAGCTTGATAAAATTACATACGGGTTGCAAGTTGCAACACCTGGCGTCAATTAATATTGTTCCAAATTCTCAGTAATAATGGACATTGAAAATGACGTCATAATCTTTCACTGAATTAAATGGTACTAAGGTAATGTAATGACCGCTAATCCGCTTACGAATGCGATTTGATAATGTGTAACTTTGTATTACTTAACGGTGATGCTTAGTTTACACGACTGTTATAGTAATTATCAGCCAATATTTACTAAGTAGATGTCTCAATAATATCTTCTATTCACAATTACAACTCCCAGTTTCAATTTTTAATTTCACCTCCGCGGTTTTCCCAGATAAACTTCTTCTTCCAAAAATATATGGGATAAAATAGATTTTTGACTTTTTAAAAAAGGTTAAAATCGCGTCTGTTTTGGATTTGGAACTTTTGGCTGTAATGTGAAACTGTAGATCTAACTTCATCCATATCGGAAGTGTAATTACCTATGTCTTCTTCGTATCAGGAAGTCTACACTAACAATGTAACTGTCATGGTACTGAAACTTTTTAATAAGTTAGCACTACCCCTAGACATTGTTCAATCAGGGTAATTGCTTTCATAATCGGCTGAATGATTGATAGATTGGCTTGTCAGGCCGACAGTCAAAATCATCTGTTTCCCAGTTAAATACCGCCATCCTGAGCTGTATCCTCACATCGATTGTTTTCAATTCCATTTAAAATTATAATGTGATTCCAACTGGACTTTATTGCTTCGTTAACTATCGATATAAATGATGATCTTATCATAAAGGTGTTAATGATATAATAGTGAAATAGTAGACGTTTTATATTTGAGCCTAGACCACAGTGCCTTGTTCTGTCATTAAATAATTTATGGCCAACTACTAAAATGCAATTATCAGTCGCTATTATGACTTATACACGGTCTCTGCTATATTTATTTGTAAAGAGGCACGAACACGACGTATCTAGCGTTCAGCCTTTGGGTATTGGTCAAAAGTCTGTCCATTTAGCTGAATGCCATTCTAACCATCGGTAATGTCAATACAAAACGAACAAATGTATGAAAATGACAGTTTCGATAAGTCACGTGACTTGATCCGTCATTTCCATACATTCGAGCGTTATCTATCTACGCTAACGATTGTCGGCTGGTCTCTATTTTTTGTCCTACAACATCCTTTCCAAGAAATCCCACCTGTCCAATGATAAGCAATAAACTCATAGTGTATTTGTCTGGAAAGAGATTTATTTAGTAATTCTTTGTCTTTATTATCCATATACGGATCGTGGAGTGGACGGAGGCGAGCAAACCAGTTCTGATTTACCAGATCGTGCGGTATTTTAAACTCGAATGCAAATAAATTGACCCATGATAAAGAACTTGAGAGCACAAAGAAAAGATGGTGCATACCGATCTGCGGGGATTGTATTTTACTATTCAGACTTGGATTTTATATTACAGATATTATTTAGCTGCCTCATAAGACTTGGTTTTAACAATTGCTTGCTATTAATCTTAAATTTTAATTTAGTATCTGTATGAACAATTTATTTACCTGAAAAACTGATAGGCTATCGTGAAAAATCGCTGAAGTTATGCGAAACCTTGATGTTCTTAATTACAGTTGTAAAGCGATCGTGTGTTAAATTACACCTAATTAGTATTGGGGGGTAATTATCTTGTTAAATCAATATTCTACAATGAAGGTAGGATTTTTGAGTACCTTACTCATATTATATAACCTGCTTTAAATCCAATATCATAAAAGTAAAAAATAAATTACTATCTTTAGTAAATCGCAGGAAGTGTAAAACGATGACACTTGAATCTGATTATTAATATTGATGTTATCGAAAATAAAGCGGAGAGCGGCAAGACAATATTACTGCCATAAAATAATATACGTGCACGCCTACCCGATGCCATTTTATAAAAAGACCAGGAAGTGGTCTAGACCCGCTTCGCCCTCAACCGTAATGAAATTAGTGAGCGCCTCGATCCAGTTTGCTTAAAGATCACTCTGACATTTATCACACATCACATATGTTCACTTATAACTTGGGAAGGGGACTTGTATTGTACATTTGTACCTGTTGCTATGAGACTTCTCCTTATTAATAAGGAGTGAGTAGTGAGCACTAGCCGAAGCAAAAATATAACAACTTCGACACATAGGTACCACTTTAATAACTCCTTGAGTCTTGGAATGGTTTGCATTCTGTGAGAAATACCTTGCATGCACAGACAGATGTAACTCCCATCTAATTGTATAATGACAGTATTCATTTAATTAGAAAAGAACTTTAGCTTTGCGAACGAAAAAATAGATATCTGAATTCTAATTAGCAGAGGTAGGTATGTGAATGTATTTAAATTGTATAAATCAACCTTGCTACAATGACATGCAATTAAAAGGCTAATAAAATGTCCGTAATGTAGATTTCTACTTCATTACATTATTAATGTAACTTACACTTTATTTTGTTATGTTTATTTCAATTAGAAAGGATTAAAAAGGATAACTTTAGTGACAATTTTTTACTGAAAGAAGTTTTCGTGACAATCATAGCAGAAAAGTTGATATACTTACTTTAATTTTGATTCAATTATAGCCCCTAATACGAAATAATGTTCCTAAAGATTCTGCTTTTGTTAGGGTACACCAAAAGATTTTACCTAGGTGTCAGGCAGGAACTACTCAGGATATGGAGCATACAAGTGTACGCTTTCGATACATCATTGTTTAGTTGTATATAACGAAAATATAATGAAATTAAAGTTATTGAGCAATTACCACGAAACTAGATACACTTGTTGTAAAACTAGTTTAATACGCTAAAACATTGATTTGTACCGTATAAAGCTTTAGTCGTTGCAACACGAACTGTTGTAAACAATAGCCGCAATACAACTACAAAATAGAACTGAGATGTCCTTAAAACTCTTAAGCAATCTAATATTAAAATATACTGTACCAGAAGAAAAATCCATAATAAGTTGTAACTCATTTCGTAGCAGGACAACGCCGCACCTTAACTAACACGCTAGTTAGTTCTACTGTATCGATAATGACATGTCCACTTTGACAGGAATTAGTAACAAAAACATGGTACTGACAAAATGCTGGGAATGCAGTTATACTGAACACATCGGATGGTAGTGGTGTAGGGCGGCCCTCGGTCTCTATGTAACACTAAGCGAACTCCTCAGATTCGCTATTCGGCACGAAAAAGCGATTCGCTTCTACTACACGAGTGCCCTGCGCGCGCGCCGCGATCAACTACCACTCAACAGTACTGGTGACCTTAACAATTAAGAATTTATTTTATTAATGCACTTTCTTATGACGTGTTACGCCGACGGCACGATAATATAAATCGCCTCGCCTACCTCTATGATGAGACAAAGACCGTTTTATTATAGTAACATTTTATTGAAATTAACAATGTAATATAATTTTATTGTAGGTTTAATGTACAGTGATCAACTCTTTTTCTTTGTTAAAGAATGTAGAGAGATAAGGTTTAAAATAATGTATAATGGATGTTTTCTTCTCAATGGCCGTAGTAAGGGTCGTGTATGTGCTGCGCCGGGGCATACTGGGCCTCGGCGTACTGCGGCCCGTACTGCTGAGGGTACGATGGAGCCTGCAAATATAAATGTCATACATAAATAAGTATGAATATGTCTTTCTAAGACAGTGAACCGTTGCCCTGACAATGACGGTCATGTGTGAGGGATCGTCACAAAAAAGTATGGACTTGGAAGCAGGTTCTGGAGAAGAGTAGTAGAATACTGCAAGGAGCTACAATGATCAGCTATAAACTAAGGTTAAATGGCTACTTTTCTTGTCCTGTATGACGTATGATCTATTTAAAAGTCTGCCCACGCCCGTACCGCACCCTTATGATTGACGGGTTCTTAAACACACAGTTACAATTTACATATATTTGCCAAAATCGTTTCTAAGAACATCTCATATTAAAAGCACGGAAGGGAAACTTGTCTGCCAATATTTGGAAGTGATTTAATTGCTTGCTTATTATTGATTTTATGGTTTTGTATTGTATGTTAATGATTCATAGTTCTCACAAAACATTGTTGCTTGAATGCACGAAATATTGTTCAATGCTATCGATTAAAAATCTAGACAAATATGAACTATATTTTTACGTAGGTACATCATTGCCAAGTGCCCTATGTATACATATACTTATATACATACGTATATATTTTACCACGGAGTCTAAAACCGTTGGGTATCGAAGACTTGCACCATCTCATGTAGCTATATTCGAACAAAAGACATCGAGATACGTAAGGCTCTTGCAGCAAGACGGTGCAAGACTCAGCTCTAAAGATAACGACGCGAGGATCATACAAAACTATGTTCATATTTGTACCATATCTCACCTGATAATTATAAGCAGGCTTTTTCTTCTCATAACTGCCATGCTGATGGGTCTTCAAAGCGAGACTACTGGCCAGCAACTCTTTTACTTTTAATTTAGTCATGAGGAAGTTTGCGAGTAAGGCTTTGTTGAAGGCCTTTAGTTCCTTTAGCTTGGCCTTGATGGCCCAGAGACCGTCTTTGAGCAAGTCCAGCTTGCCTAGGGGGAGGTCATCGTCTTCCTCGTACTGGTACTGCTGCTGGTACTCCTCATGCTCGTAGCCAGGAGACTCGTACGCTGCTCGGAATAAATGTTGGTCTTCTTCGTCGAGGTCGGCGAAACGTGGCACATGTCGGGAAAGCACTGAGGGTGAACGAAGTTATTATATTAATTAATTAATATATTTATTATAGGACTAATCACTTAGTTGTTCCTTATGTCTTTTGGTGTAGAATTACGATTAATCTAAAATAGCACATGAGATTGATACTTTTTTAGAAATTTGTCTTTTTCTAACAATAAACCAATTCATAATTCTAACCAGTCTATTTATCCAACTGTTAAGAAACCTCTTCTCTTAAACATGAAAAGAAAAAGTAACTAAGGTTATACAACGAGTTTTAGGATATTTAGTATAATTTAGATCATTTGTAAGAAAGCAAAGAAAATTACTTACCACAACTCACGAAAAGAGATAAATAAATAATTTTGATAAACATTTTAAATTATAAATATATTTACGATAATTACACTATTAAAAAGTCTGCCCTAATGACTTGCCTATTTAGATTTGCAGGGGTAGTACGTCATTCCGTTTGGAAATTTTCGACTACCCTCACATTCATAGTGATACAAATTTAAAATAAATTACTCCTATCGGTATTTTTTTAACGGCAATACTAATTAGTAATAAATTTAAATAAAGTAAGTTATTATGTTTAAATCATAAGTTGTTGCATAAAATATGTAAATAGATTGCAAAGAACTTAGGTAAGTATTTGCATTAATTTTGCAAAAAAATATTTTACTTACATAATTTTGGTTGATTTCAGTTAAAATTATATTACAGGCAAGTTTTTTTGGTATCTAGCTCTGTTGCCTTTTTTTAACAGATCCGCGCAGTTAGCTTGGGTAAAAAAAGTCTGACACTCCCCCGAGGGAATGGGTGTCCATAAGGATTCCCCCGCCTTAACCAGTGCCGGCGTTAGGGGGGGGGGGGGGGCGTGATGGGGCGATGGCCCAGGGCGACAAATTTTGGGGGGCGCCAAGGTCTGAAGTTGGAGTCTCTTGCCTCTCATGGCGCAAACCCCCAGAACTGTGTTCTACGCTAGAGGTGGAATACTTCCACCGCCAAACGTAAAGCTAAAGGAAAGATGAAATTCTTAATATAATTTTACTTGGGATCAGCAAAAAACTAACACTTGATATTGCTTCCCTCAAGTGGGCGCCTCAATATTTTAGCCCGGGGTGTCAGTAGCCCTTACGCCGGCACTGGCCTTAACAAAAAAAGGCTTGTTTTGCTCTATCTGAGTGTCTTGTCTATTCATTGATATTTATCAAATCCTTTTATTGTCAACCTTTTTTTATTCTCCTAAAGTGGTTGCAAAGCTTATTATTAGGCTCAATCACATCAAAAATTGGTTTTTAGCATATTTTGCTAAAAAATCTTGATCGTTATTAAGACATTACAAACAGAACATAGGTATATTTTATCTGTCTATAATACATCACGTCAAGGTCGTATGTTTGATTTATGTTTACTCTTACGAACTTAATTGTAGCTGTTAGTTTTATTATCATTGAACATAAATAGTTACCTACAGGACGTGCGTT
Organism: Trichoplusia ni; assembly: GCF_003590095.1. Taxonomy (NCBI): domain Eukaryota; kingdom Metazoa; phylum Arthropoda; class Insecta; order Lepidoptera; family Noctuidae; genus Trichoplusia; species Trichoplusia ni. The sequence continues at coordinate 7,195,702 of NC_039486.1, read as the reverse complement.
CATACATAAATCATACAAAAACCAACAAGTCAACTAATGAGTGGTTATGTTAATAAGTTCAAACTGACATTATCGATCACATGTCAAAAATAGGATAAATAGAGCAATTATGTACATACACAGTGATTATATACGTACGTAATGTTTACCGGTATTAGAAGATATATTTTTGAAATTGTCTGAAAAATTACCTGCGCATATGTTAATGTGATGTGGGTCTAAGATTACTTGATGAATACTTAGATGAGATTCTATAATTAGGCGTCTACGCTATTTTATTCGAAAGAGATTCTAGTGCGTTTGGAGATGTCAGTAGGTCCATACATCAAGCATTGATATTAAGACTAAGACTCATTCGATTTTTAACTTTGCGTGTTAAAAATGTCACGAAATTACAGAATTTTCTTTATCATCTAAACTTCCGTCGATATTTTGTTAGCACCTCTTCAAGTCATTTCTGTCCCACTACAGTGCAAAAGCTTTTTACTATCTTTTCATCTCTGTCATGGCTACACCTACCCTTCCATTCCGGTTGCTAACTTATCTTTATACTTTTTTTTACAGTTACTTACCTGTAGCTACTAGGACCACCTTCGCCCGTTTTGTTTTATTTGTGATGTACAATCAGCTACAACGGCGTTATGCCTGTCATTACATACCAGACAAAGAAAAGCCCATTGACATCGGGGCCACGATTTGAGAATGCCAGCGGAATCGGTGCAGGGAATAAATAAAACCGGTCAAGTTCAAGACAACCTCGTGCGTCGAAGGCTTGTAAGATCTAGTTTGCAATGGCGAAACTGGACTATAATAGCTGGAGGTACAATAATAAGTAATTATAGTATCCGTCAATTCTATAGTCTTTAGTATGTTGTTAATTCTCCATTTGTTGCCTTAGTAGAATATCGAGGAAAAACCATACGGTATACTTTACTATTTCTGTTACAATTTTGCTCTATTTGCTGGCTCTAAGTTCCCAAGATAGTCAATTGCTACCCTGGAAAAACCGAGAATAAGTACGCGGTGGTATTTTGTTGACTATCATTAAAACTCTGTCTTGTAACGATATGTATGGGTTTATTACTAAATGATGTAACGGTTTACTCACGCATATTTATCGGGGTAGCCTGACTAGTTTCGGACCCAACCGGAGTCCTTAATCATGAGCAGACGCGGCGGGATCGCGAGTCGAACTCGACTCGCAATCCCGCCGCGTCTCAGGATATTTATTATAAAAATGTATGGGTTTGTCCAAAAGATCACCCATACCAAAAATTTATCAGTGAATATGACTAAGATTAGAAGGCGGAGGTTAAGCATAGGTACCGATTGGCTTTTCAAGCCCTGAATTAGTTAACACAAGTTAGAATTAAAAAAATATTGCCTTTGTGACCACAAGTCACTAGACCTCTTTTAATCTGAAGCTTTTCTCCACATAGTTATTGCTGTAGTTACCCACCTTGCTCTTAATATTTTTTCGACTCTTTGTCGAGTTTACAATAACTTGGTGTCAAATTAGAATTAATCTTAGAACTATCTAGAAGCTTTTTTAAAGTTTATCTAGAAGCTTAAATTTGCCCTTAATACCTACCTAGAAAACTTATTTTAATTGAAACGAACTTTGCTAGTTTCAGGGCAATTTTAATCAATTATGTCAATCAAAGCGATTTAATTAAACCAGTGTCTCTGTGTGGTAATTATTAAATAATTGCATTAGTTTGTCCGTCACAAGTAAATTTTATCACTTCAGTATCCGGACTTAAAAATGATTGATGGCTATATAAAATGTAATTGCAAATTAAAATAGTGTGGGACGTAAAATCTATAATAACAATTTCGGCTTACTGGTGTATCATTTTATTTCTTATAATATCTTGCTTAGATAATACATTTATAACAAGTAAGTACTTATTTTCTAGAAATTGCACTGTAGAAAAATATTGTATTATAAATTAATTAATGAGATTAATAATACAGGTACATCGCGGTGTTTTGATAAGAAACTTGATCTAAATTAATGAAACTTAGACGTCTACTGCCATATTCCCAAACGAAACTTAAATAAAAGTCACCCTTAAGTGGCATGCTGTCTTTGTCATTGCCAAGTGGAATGTGGAGACAAATATTCTTTTAAGACCAGGGCCCCAATTCTGCTATTTACAATGGCCGATGAATGAATGGAAATTGGCTTAAAATGACATGTTCTACAAAATAATTGGAAATTCAGTACCAATTATTGTATTGACAAAATGCTTAAGAAAATCAGAATAATTTCAAACTTAATCCAACTACCATTCATTTATCGGCCGTTTTAAATAGCAGAATCCTGTAGTAGTGACACTTAAAGTTAATTTGTTAATACGGTTGTTAATCTTGTTGCTAGGCTGTGGTGTTTAATCGTTTAGGTATGTAATTTTGAAAGCTCTCGTTTCGATACAACCTTGGATTAAAATATGACCCTGGAGCTGAGAGAAATTATGGATAATTATTTATTAACGACGTAATTTTATGTATCAAACTAATAGGCATAGGTGTATTATGTATTCGTAGCACATGTAAATTAAAACGTAACGGCCGCATTCAAAGTACACAGAGTTAGATAAAACAAATTTAAAAATGTCATTTAGCAAAGTGTTGTTATGCGCCGACTATTGCTTCAGAGAGTATTTTTAATTCCAAGTTTTTTATTAGTTTATTCCATATCACAGTTTAGTCAGTGCGAATAAAAAAAAATACAGAGTAAGGCACTCACTTAAAAGTAAAATCACAACAGTTTAATAAAAAGGAACTTAATATTTATATCTTTTTGACAAAGAAATGGAAGACAAACTGAACAACATCAAAATTGATCATAATATTAGAGTATTTGTGACCACCTATGTCATTATAACATTCCTAAGATAATGAACTACTTCCTTGTCTAACATACAATTACATAGTAGCTTAATGTAAAACATTAATCTTAAAAAATAACATTAATGAGTAGGTATGTCGGCAGTTTTCTGAATAACAAATATTATGGCTTTTTTTTCTCCGCGATTAAATTGTTTAGACGCATTAAGTTAATTACAGATCGAAATATGGAAAATGTTAATTCCTTAATTAAAGCAGAATTTCCTTACAAGGATTATGACTAGACTTTGCACTTTAAATAATTAATTTTGAATTACGCTGTTTGTTTCGATGATTGCCTGATAAATGAACTTATTGTAAAGTTGAATTATAAAACTATATTTGATCACTTTGTTTACCACTAATGTTTGTAGACCTTTCCATAATCTTCTATTGAAAATAGAGGAGAATGTTATGAGAAGTCGCCACTTACTCGCTTTTACCTGCAAAATGTGCTGTATTGTAAAGTTTTTAACTCTTTTAATAATAAATTGGATTACTTGAAATACTGAACTAGCCCTACACTACCCCAACATCGGGAGGACTTTGATTTATCATATCTATAAATAGATATGACATACTCATAGCGTTTTCTGTCCCAAACTTATCCTGTCACATTTCGATCGTAACACCCAGATTTTTTTTTTCTAGGTACATTCACTCCCGCCCTTTTAAAATAAACGAACTGGCGTAAATCAGACTTTTAAACACAAAATTCATGTCGCTAACATTTTGTTACAATTAAAAACGATCATAAATTTGTGTGTTGCCAGTAAAATAAAATAGAACTTAGGTAAGGGTGTAGTGTTGTTGGGGTTAGAAGCGAGCGCGGCGCCTCGACTGTCACAAGCCGGTGCGCTTGTACAGGTCGTCGTCGAGATCATACGCCGGGTCGGCGTACCCGGAGTCGTCGTAGCGCAGCGACCTGCAACCACACCTGTACCATCATCCATAGCCATCTTAGCTGGCTGAAAATACTTTTCATTATCATAATAAATATAGGTAAACGCCCCATAACTGGGCAAAGACCTTGTCTTCCCATTTTGAGCGTCGATCTGCAAGCCAGCCGGCTGCGGGTTAACGATTCCTAATTTCAACATTCAATATTCAGAATCCAGATTACGTAAAATGGGTTTCTGGGTTCTTTGACGTTTGTTAGTAGTTTGTAGTAGTCTTCGACTACAGTTGTATTTATATACCACTTTGGCTTTGAAGATGTTAGATAGTTGCCGAGATTTCATGCTTCATGTCGCATTACCATTAGAAAATCTGCACATTTTGTTTTAAACCATAATGACCGGTATAAATTCCAGAATGTTTGAATATACCTGTCTGGAGTCCTGGTCCTGCACCTGGAAGGCGGCGGGGAGCGGGACGAGGCTCGCAGCAGCGCGGGGTCGTCGTACCGGCGCGACACCACCGTGAAGTCGTGGTGCGCGTCGATCAGCTTCTGCAGACGCGACACCATCTCGAAGTCCGACACTGAAGCTGGCACCAGGATACCTAATAACTTGGCTATCGAATTCCTGGAACACATTTTATAGTGTTTATCATTAAGCATAAAAGAAAAATAATCTTCATTCGATTTTATGTTTTGGTTGAAGACAAGTAAATAAATAAACGCACGTGTTTCATTATTTTTGATAGCAATATGGGAAAAATTAAAGCATGAGTTTGTCATCATAAAACAATGAGCCCAGATAGAAGATTCAATTCTCATTACATTTGTAAAAATCACTGGATAAAAGAGTATGGGGGAAGGACTAGAAAAAAAGAGGTTTTGGTTAAATTATTTAAATTGTGACAAAAAGTGTTAAGTGTCTATCGGACGACGGAGGTTCCCATGAAGTGGGATAGAAACGGTTTTAGGGAAAACAATACCTGAAGCTCGTCAGTTGTGCTTCCCTGCGCTGGCACTCGGCGAGCGCCTCCTTAGTGCGCGCGAGGTCGTCGCGCAGGATGGTGATCTGGTGGCCGCAGCTGGAGCGCTCCTGTTCGACGGTCTCGCCTGTAGCTCGCACCTGTTCCTTCAACACGTTGACCTTACGATTATATCGGACCCGGACCAATTCTGCCTCTTCTAACTTCTTCTGTAACTCTTCCACTTTTCTTGCGCGTTCGAGTGATGTGATCTGAGAGATTGTGATTCTATGTATCAATATTTTATACTTTTATTACGACCGTACCTAAGTGCGATTTACAAAATATCTTGTGTTTTCAGTCTGTTTTATATATACATATGTCATATATTAAAAGCCTTGTCAGACAAAATATGGTTAGGAGTAATTGATGAGCAGTAATTAGGTAAACATACTAATCTTCTTTACCTTATCTACATTCTATTATTAACTGTCACCAATATATGGGTACAATGCAAGGGATAAAGCGTGATGATGCAAATAAATGAATATATTGTGTAAAGTTCAACTACAACGAATGAGATCATGATTCTAGTAAACAAATCGCTTTAACCTTGTGGGCAAATCAGGTATTCCAGTAATTTGTTGCTTATGTCTTTATGTAAAGTTTGCGTCTCTTATGTAGGTACCTTTACACCATTATATCTGTGCTTTACACTTACCTTAGACTATTGAAATATGTTTTAAGTATTGTAAGGGATGTCTATGTAAGTAGTGGCTAAGCTTATTCTATCTATGTCTCCGCTGATACAGTATAGCAGTGATTTGAAGTTTGAGTTAATTGTGACCTAACGTGCCTAATTTTAATGTACAATTAAACATACATATCATTTTGATATCAAGCGAGAAGAATAGCTTCATTTCATGGTCCCATGGAAGGACCGGCTAATTCATTAGACTAACTTTGAAAGGTACTTTGAATGCAAAACCCAAAAGCCGTGTGTGTGACACCCTTAAGTGCCAGTCTGTCTTAGTCACTTTCCAGAGGTATGTAAAGATAAATAGACACTTTAAAAGTGTCGAACGTAAAATACGAACGTCACTTAACTAAGTTAAAATGATATGTAACAGTTTTTTCTGCAAAGAGTACAAATATCATCAATTTTACGAGTCACATTTATATTAAGCTCCTTACGCTTACCTTTTCTAACTGGCCTCAAGAAACTAAGAATAATTCTTACATACGACTATTGGGTACCTTAACTTATAGGAATATTTCGACGCTTATTTAATGATGATGGTTTCTTACCTTATAGTCGGCAGCATCAGCTAGTTGCGCGTTGAGGTCGCGTAGCTGTGCTCGTGCATCGCTCAGCTGGACTTGCAGTTTGTCGCACTGCCGCGCCAGCTTCTTGCCGCGGGACACCGCCTCATCACGCTCGGCCTGCAGCACGGCGCGGACGCGGCAGCTCTCATCCTAACACGCTAATTAACTGAGTTCCCACACAAACTTTTATGACTGAAGTATGAAGTTCAAGTTCAAATATTTTAATTTCACCCTCTACATCTGCTGTCAAGGAACCCTTTCATGGCATCCTTCGCTTTATAAAGTACCTGACTTAAAAGTATTAAAGTTTGCATTAACTGGCGGACACTGACAATTGATTGATTGATCCACTATGTTACTTAATCTCTTTGATTGTGTGAGAATTGAATCCAAACTCACCTGCACACTTAGTTTCCGACGTAATAAATCGAGATGCAAGTCCTTCCTCTGTAACTGTTCCCTCAAAATTCTTATTCGTCTTTGTAATTGATACACAACGGCAGTCTGAAATTATAACAATCAACTGTATTATGCTTTACAAAAGGAAGGAACCGAAAATCGTAAAATATCGACACAAGTACATCAATAACATAAAATGTCGTGCAATGCTATGATATGTACCCGTGCCTTGTCTGTTCGTTACGACACAACATCGCGTGTGCAGCAGACAAACATAAGTATTCAAATTAGTTACGAGTTCCCGCTGACATTGTGGAAAGTACTAAATAAACGTGAACTTTGTTGATAAATGTGTTTCAAATAAAACTTTCAGCGAACGTACAAAGTAGTGAACTATATTAATTGAACTAGGTATGTTTTCGTTGTTCCATTATGTATAGAATGTCTAGTCATCTACTCAAGGAAGTGCTTAGCTTGAACATTTTAAGCAAGCACAATAATTTTGGTGATACTGCAAAAGTCGATAAGTCCCAATGCCAAAAATGTTACTGAACATTTGGTGTTTATAAATAAAATTCATGCTTAAAAAGGTGATCCTTATTAGTATTGATCCTAAATAGTTTACTATTGACAACTGCGTTGTCTTCACGACATAATTAACAAAAGTACTCAATAGATGACGTGAAACAGTTGTAGATAAAATGAAATGTAGTGCGAATGAACTGTGACGATGATAGGTACCTACAATCATAAGGCTGCGTTACTTTAAGGGACATAAAGGGATGTGCTTTTAAGAACAATTATAAAAGCTTCATTGATCAATAATTATAGAGGAGAGAAGCAAAATAAAGCACTTTAAAAGTTTCGTAAAAGCACATCCCTTTAAAGAACGCAGTCTTAGAAAAGACAGAATTCATGTATTACTGGTCTAACTAACTATATTCTAATACGCTTCCTAGACCTACGTGTGTAGGCAATATCATTCCAATTGGTAAAGTATAATTCTTACTTCTTTAAGATAAGGTAAATCATGGAAAGATCTTTCTCTGCGCAGTCTCGGCAGCGTACCATAGTATCCGTAATATAGCATCTACACAAAACACACACAGTTAAACAGGGACAGTAAACCGATGACAAACGTTTTGTACAAGTTGCTACATTTGCTGTATGCGTATATACATATTATACATCCAGTTGTAAGTACCAAAGGTGAAGGCAAATTACTATTGTACCCACCTACTCACACTGTAAAAACTGATACGGTGGCATACCTTAGTCGTACCTATTATAATAGAGTTGTAAACATACACAATAAATATTTTTAACGGCTGGCTGGGCATTTTGGAGTATAAATCCCCTAACATTCAATAAATACTTAGACAGTTGCAATACAACAGCCCAAATTGCATCGGGGATTCTCCAACTTACTTGAATTAGAAGCGGAAAAGTTGGAATAATTGAAATAAGTAAAAATGACATAAAATAAAATAAAACATACAACCGATTTCAAATAAATATCTTCCTGAGCCAAACTTGATGAAAAGTTTATGGGTCCAAACGACAGCTTTTTCAAAAACAAAACAACAACAAAATCGGCTCATCCAGGAAAAAAATACAGACGAATTTAGAACCTCGTCCTTTTGGAAGTCGGTTGAAAAAACAAAGAGGTTATTAGAACATTTCTAGCGATCTTAGCTTTACCGACTGACCTTGTCAACAATTTTATCGCTCTCAAGCCTCGACAGTTGCTCGGCACGATGTATAATTGATTCAGTGTGCAATTCTATTCCGATGTCTTGGGTTAACTCATCCATATTGAGTGTTCTGCTAAGACGTTCAAGGAATGCAACAAACTGTAACAAAATATATTGCTTTGTAGACGAGATTTATTTCCGTGAGGAAAAATCACCTTTTCAACTTAGCATTGACTTAACACATTTTGAGAAAAATCCTTTTTTGGTAATAAAAACGTTTTCATCGTCATTCATCAAAGGAAATATTTCTACTTACATTAGCTTTGTCTTTTCTCAAGTTATCCCTAGATAGTTCTATGGTATTAAGTTCAGACTCCAGTTTGTGCACTTTCGCTTCAAGCATGTTTCTTTCATCTTCTAGAATACGGACGCGGGTGGTGGCCTGGTCATGTAAATGTGCTGTTCTTCCCAACTGCTGGGATTCCATGCCCAATTTATCACGCAGTGCGTCAATTTGCTGCAAAGATCAGGAACATGCACATACAGGTTACTATTCAATATTCTGTGATACAGAGTAGATACTTATTTACACAAAACTACATTCAAAGTCCCAATCAGCCTAATACCTACTCACCACAGTCTTATCCTTGTTGTCACTCAATATCTCACGTATTCTATCTTTTATAGTTGTCTCGTGTGCTTCCACAAACCTTGTCGGTAAACTGAGTAAAATGGCTATTGACTCCATAGTGTTGCGGAATTCCGCGTGAAGTCTTTGATATTTCTCATCCCGATGCCGCAAATCCTCTGTGGAATTGAATAACGACGTCATTATATATATTTTTTTGACAAATGCATTTGGGTTTTCGCAGTATGAATTATCAAGTGTAGGTATTACCTTTTAATTGTATTATTATAGACTCATTCTGGTTGACGTTATCGGTAACAACGTTCAAGTTTTTGGAGCAATGTGATAATTTTTCTCTAGCTTCATGTAACTCACGTTCGATCACTCTGTTTTGAACACACAAGGACTCTTTTTCTTGTTTTAACCTCTCGATATCCAGGAGTTGAGCGGAAAGCTGGCGTTGTAGTATATCTTTGTCAGTATTAGACCTCTCTAAGGCGTCTCTGCAACTCCTTAAATCTTGTTCGACCGTTGACAAGTTTTCAGTCGTATTTAAGCATTTGTTTTTTAATCTGGTGATTTCTTGGACAAGTTCAGCCGCCTTTATGATGAGGCTTTCAGGGGAATGAGTATGTGCAGTGTCACAGAAATCCGATTCCAAGGCGGCAGACATTCGACGAATCAGATCATGGAATTGACAGCGGGCGTTTTCTTTCTGTTGTTCCTCACTATGACATTCTAATTCTAGAGAACGTAATTTCTTCTCCAAATCTTTAATCTTTTCTTCACAGTATCGGTTATCTCTCTGCAGCGTTTGAACCGTAATTTCACTTCTACCTTGGGAAGTTTGAAGGTTCCTTTGTATTTCTTCAAGGTCTTGGATCTTCTTCCTGAGCGATGAAATAATTGCATTTTGTCGAGCATTTTGTTCCCGAAGGTGGTCTATTTCTACTTGCTGTTCTAAGATTCTTTGATCTCGAGCCAACATTAGGTTTTTTAAATCACTGTTCTGTAAGAATGAAACACTTTGATGGAATAACTGAACAAAGCACACGTTCTTTTAATTAGATAATTAAAAGTTATTTTGATCGAAGCTTACTTCAGATATCAACTTGTCCCGTTTGTATTGGAGACCAGCCAGATCACTCCTAAGACTGGTGATAATGTCGTTACCAGCATCTGCTTCCATCTGAACGAATTGAATTTAAATTAGCTTTTTAAAAAAACACCTTTTTATTCTGAAAATAATTTGATCTTAAAATTTTATAAAATCACTTCATATAGAATCTAGACTTACAAAACTCCATATTGGAAATATTACTTCTTGCACTCAGTAAGTACACTCGGCTTATAAAGTCTGTTATTCTTCACGAGCAGAGAGCGACTACTGAAGTTAGGTAAGTACTTCTTACCGAGAATGTAGCGTGATATGGCTCGAGGTTCAGTCTAACCGACCGACAGTCACGATATCTTTTTCACCGACCTATATACATGCATATTTTTTGATCATTTACATAAACGGTGGGGACTTTACCCTAAATCATGATTTTATAGACATGATAATTGGATGAATTGTAATTTAGTTGCGATGTCATCCACGGGATCTATTGAGGCAAGGAGCCGCGTTAAACACGGAAGTTTTCCTGAAAGGGAAGCTCGTAATCTATGACTTGGCTGTCGGCTATACGTCGGCACAGTTATGTTTATATTATACGAGAAACCCGTGCGAGGTACGAGACAATGCACGCTAGCACTCCTTTCAGTGAACATTTTTTCAAATACTTGGAATACGGCAATATCGATCTTTTTGTAACTGTTTTAAACGGTAAAGCTACAAGCTGTTAAAAATGCGATGCAATGCTGGTTTCAATAATGTGATTTGATGTATTACGAATATGTTATAACGTTGTTACCTTTATTACCGTTGGGATTCCCTTACGCTTTTATACTCGAGGTTGTACGTTCTATTTTAACGCAATTGTCCTTGCCTTGTCTAGATTCCAAATAATGAAATCTGGAGTCGCCAATCCGCCATTGAATCTTGAGTAAGTGTGGCGATCGTAGCTCAAACCTTCCACATATCAGAAGTTGGGAACTGGTACTATAGTATTATACCTAATTGCGTTATGAGCACTTGGTCCCATTCTCAGTTGGTCCTATTCACAGCTCGTCCCAAAGTAGGGTTTTAGTAAGAACCGAGTTTGTGGGTTGTTATACTTGTAATGGAAGAGGAAGGTATGGATAAAATGTCATCAAAGAGTGTACTTAATAAACCATCCGGATTTGATAGTTTCTTTGATATAAAAAAATATTACCTAAGTAGATAAACGACTCATTTCATTGCTAATTTATATTTGATTCGCTTGATTGATTTTACATTTGTTTAGTTGAAAAATTTTGTTCATTATAAAAGTACCTTAACAAATAAAGTAGGTAGGTATGTCGATCAGATGCAAGTTGCTGACCTATGTAGTAAGGATTGTTACTTTGTAACGCATAACCATGCAATAAATCCAAAACGAAAGGATGGTGTACCTACAGAATACTACATCATCAAAAAGATAACAAACAAACTGAGAACCTTCTTTTTTTCAAGTCGCTTAAAATTGATTAGCAGGTTCCTACACGGCGGTTCAGGTTGTATACATTTCCTCCCCCTAGGGAGTGGGTACCTATGAAGATTCCCTCCATACCAAATAAAAAAGGTACCTACCTACTCATTTTTTTGGATCCAGTCAATAAGAGGTCCAAATATATCGTATCAAAATGTGCAAACTAGTTTTAAATTAAAATCGCATAAACCAGAGTCAGCACTCAGTATCCAGACTATCCAGTCCAGTCCTACAAATGTATTTGGCACGAGGTGACCGGCGGCGTTTCCGTTAATCACAGGCACAGCCCTCCAGTAAAATCTCACGAAAACTAGAAAATGCCGAATTCTGTTCCGGGCCGAGTGAGGTGCAAGATTTATTTAAGGTCTGAGGACTGACGGACATCGCTTATATTAAAGGCGTCGATCATAAGTGGTTTATATAGGAAAGCACACGATGTATACCCAGTCTATTCAAGTCAGATTACCGCATTTGTCATTAATGTAGAGCGAGCGAACGTTATCTGCAGTAGCAGGTATGATTGTGCTTTGGATCGACAGTAGATTCTTTGGGATCGATCTTTCAACAAGTACTTATAACTGTTATCGGTTTACATTGACAAATGCGCATATATGCTTAAACTATATTTTATTATCCAAAAAAACCTTTTTTATTAAAAAAATCTATATATATATCTATATAATCTAGGTATATATTCTCAGGAGTCTCAGACTAAGGAGGGATCTCGCTCTGGATCAGCACCGCTTGATGATCTGCTCGCACTAGTACGTGTAGCAAACTATTACCTAATATTTTCTAGTGAGCTGGCGAGCCCCATCCCGTTTGCGTTATTCAATTAGGCTGCAAGGGTCAATTTACACTAACGCAGAGTCGCAGCTTTAATCTGAAATATTTCACATTGAATTCACCCGAATATACGCAACACATGCCTTCCGAGACAAACGGAAGACGCAAGGATTCTCGCACTCGACAGAAATTTGCGTCAGACTGCAACAAACGCTGATTGTTGGAATGCATCAAGGTTTCGGATATTATGGTGGTAAATTTGCTAGTTTTTGGTAAGACGGATAACCTCTTCGAAAATATTGAGTGCGTGACCGACGAGTTTCGTATTAAGTTCCTTTATAAATCATTTGCTCAAAAAATATATTTGGGTAAGTCTAATCGAATGTTCTTTCATATTTTTTTTACCAATCGGACACTTTATTGTTTATTGAATCGAAAGACGTATTTAGCATCAATGATGTCTGTTCCCAACAGATTTCTAGAAGAATCATTCAATACAGCTTATATTGTTTTCGCGACACTAAGGTAATAATTAATAACAAAGCAAACGTTGTATAGGTTTCTTAATAACTGAGGATGATACAGGTACTTTACCTCGGTTGGACTTTTGCTGCACAGAGCTTCATACACTTTCCAGTTTTCGACGTCTTCCCTTTCCTTTTCTTCATCCATGATGTACTAATGGTTTAATAACACTCCACGTGCGAGTTGTAGTAGTGACCTGTCTGCGATATTCTATACAATGAATGCAGCAGCGTTGCTACGGACTTCGCGAGTGTAAACATAGAAATCGATTAGCCTGAAGGCTGGGTTGTAGGCTTCGCTCGAGGGGATTGTTACCATGAATGAGGTTAAAAGTAGGTACCTTCAAAAAAATGCAGATATTAAAATGTAATAAGAAAATAAGGGGATAAAGAAAAACAAAAAAATTATAGAAAAAATGTACTTAGTATAAAAAAGTTTAACATTTCGATGTTACAGAATGTTTTTGAGATTCTTAGTAAAAATCATACATAAATCGTCAAAAACGCTGTCAAGATGGAAGACTGATAGTTTCAACTACCACTTAAAAAAACACTGTAATTTTGAATATATTTTTTGACATTTTGTTTAACAAATCTCACTTAAGTATCATGTTAAGCACAAACTAACAACAATTTTACATATCCAACACTTTAATCGGTGGTGTGTGACTAGCACATTGTACTAATAATAATCAACATACATATTAGAAACAGGCAATTAATTTTAGTGAGGTAATCTTGTTTTTGGAAAGCTTCTCCACAAACAACAGCTGTCTTAACTAAATCTAACTCTATAGTAGACTATGGAAACAAGGTAATTAAATACCTGAACGCTCAGCATTATTTTGTGTTAAGCAAATCATTCACACAAGACTTCACAAGAGACATAATTTTGTAAGTAATATAGTAAGTCGATATTGCTTTTTCGGCAAACCATTAACAAGCACGTCTTTTTTAATGCTGGCCGTTCAAGTACCTCATACACATGTAGTCTTAAAAAAAAACAATAGAAAAAAAACTTAAAATAAGACATTTGTAATGTCGATTTTTAGGGCTTACAAAGAACAAATACTTTGACTTAGCTAATAAACATTGTATATAAAAATGGTATTTAAATAAAGTTTAATTTAGCAATATGAAGTCAAAGTATTCAATGATTCTGTCAATGTAACCCTGGAGCCGAGATACACTTACCATACTAAGAAAATGGATAATCACAAAAAAATGACCTAATTGGTCTCGTTATAAACTAAAAATACTTAAAGGAAATACAAAGTGTCACTGAGTGTGTAATGAGGCGAGTTATGAAGACTGTTAGCAGCCAGGAATGCAAGTTTGTGGGCATACTGGCACACGGCCGGTACACGGATATGAGACGAGCAGTTGAAGTACAAATGGGTGAGTTTGTAGGTCAACCATTGGAGCTGAAACGAAAACGAAATAATTGTAATAAAATCATTATTTAGAGAGCTCCATATCTATGATTAATGAAAAATTAATTACCCGATCTGGATGCATTCCAGTAGTATCTTCAATAACATTATAGGAAGTTGGCGATATTGTTCCATCACGTACATTTTGAGATACCAAATAGAAGTCATATCTGTTATAGGAAATTAAAGTTTTAACCAGCATTCTTTGTAAAGATATAAAATAAAAATATATGTATATATTATGATTATATTATATTTACCGCTCGGGTTGAGTAACGACATCATCGATTACAGTACCGGGTCGCGGATTTTCACCAGTGCGCCCGCGGTCTAAGAAAATACGCGTATTTATACGTTTTGAGACGATTATAAACGCCAGCCTATACTCGGCATCGCCATAGATCTCATTAAGTTTCTTCTTGATCTCAGTCACCTAAAAAAGAGAATGAGCATGAATTAAAATTTGCGCTCGGTTTTTTTAAATATTTCCTACTAACTTTCCTAAGAACTCATTAGTCGTTAACTTACCTCATGACTATGTACGTATGGGATTTGACCGTCACCAACACCATCACGGTATATAAATATGCGTCCTGGTAGAGCTCCTACGAAAACAAAGCATATACATAAAATTAATATCTTTATTTGATATACAACATTGGATTATTCGCATTGCCCATAACACATACATTTTATATAAACTATAATTAGAAATACAGCTTATACAGCATATTATAGTAACCAACCGTTAATCTCCCTATATTTGCGTAATGCAGCAGCCATGTTGAAACCCATGTGAGCGCTGAGCTCTTCTCCAGACGTATGCGAGTTGATAGCTGAGTAGTAGCGCGTCAAGTGCCTGTCTAGAGTCGCAACGAATGCACCAAAACTCTTCTCCTTAGAGCGTGTGTCATGGCACACGTCATAACCAATTACGATAATACTCTGCAATGGAATATCCACTCGCCATGGTGCTCCTCCTAACTGCAAAGTTAAAAATATGTTTTACACAAAACAGGAAAGACAACGTGTTCCAATATATAAAGCATTGCTCATCCAAAAAGATTCTCTTGCTCAAAACAAAAAAAAAAAAACTTACTTTGCAGTTAATTTGTATGGCTACTTTAGTAGCAATTGACATAGCAGACTTGCTAGTCATATTGCGTGCACACACAACTTGAGTAGGCACAGCTCTGTCAACAGTGCACTTTTTCTTGATGGCCTCATAACTGTTGGTGAAGGTCAATGTAAGTAATGCATATAATTTAAAAAAAGCTATACAAACAGTGTACATCTGGTCAACTCAATTGGTTGTAAACAGAAATAATTACCGGTCTGGGAAGTTCCTTGCCAGGACACACATAATCAATGCTGGGTTCTTCCTAGCAATTGCATTTTCACAAGCATTAGCATACTCCATAGGGCCGTCATTTCGTATGGGCACTATAATAAAAAATGTGATTTGTAATTAATAAATAATAGTCTAAGAGCCCGTGAACCCCAGACCTTCGTTATTTTATAAAAGCTGAAAGATTGTCAGCGCATACTCCCAACCCAGGTAAGAACGATGGACCATTATGAAGTTTGGGTTATAGTGGCTTAGGCAGGTAAACGGTACTAAAGGTGTGTAAAATACCGATCTAAATTCGTCAAATAATAAAGTGCGATTTTTTGATATTATCTTCAGAATATTATTAAAAATCACGTTATTCATTGCCAGACACTTAACATCGTGGCAACCCCTTGCCAGACACCCTTAATGTTCATGAAATTATAGTTTAACTTACGTTATAGTATAAAAGCTGATTTTTATATATAATACTTGGGTAATAAGTAGATGATGTTTCCTCATTAGCCAGACATTTTTTATAGTTCCAACCCCTTGCCAGACAAGCATGTAGGGTAGCTGTAGGAGCGAGCGCGAGGCAGTATGTATATAAGTGGGTGCGAGTGAGATGCGTTTGTATTGTTTAGTATTTAATACATGCTTACATCAACTAAAACAATAATATGTGCTATCTTCAATTATTATTAATTAAATATTCGTTATAAATGATAAGAATAACATTAATTATATCATTACTTACGTTAAAGTGTAATAGCTGATTTTTATATATAATATTTGGGTAATAATTAGATGATATTTCCTTATTAGCCAGACATTTTTTATAGTTCTAACCCCTTGCCAGACAAACATTGTATGTCTTAAGAAGAGATTTGTGATTAGAATGACTCATGCAAATAAACTTTTTGGCGCAGATTTATTTAACTAATAATCTATGTAAATTTTAAAAACATCTTAAGGAAAGACATTCGATGCTACAATTACCTTAAATTGTTAAAAAATTTAATTTATTTTATCAAAAACAGGTTTAAAAAAAAAGCCAAAAAATAAAATATTTTTCAAAAATTTAATTAAAAATAGGTTAATGATGCTACAAGTATTAACGTTGATGTATTAACGTCTTTAAATGTTTCTTTTTCTTGCTCTCTTTCAACAATCTTTTGAGAATTTTTTGGTTCTGAGGTAAAATATTTTTTCATTAGCCCTGTGAATGATTTGTAACATTCCCTGTGATAGCCACCCTCTGTGTATTCACGTGGAAAAATGATGTCATTGTACTTAAGGTTATGTTTTTTTCGCAATTTTAAAATTAATTCACATTTTTTCAATGTCTCGTCAGAAAATAATGTTATTTTGAGACTACTTTTGTTGCAAATAACACAAATTAATGTATCACCCATGACTTATTTTTAATACAAAATCACTTTTATTTAAAAAGTCACATAAACAAATTGTAAACTTATAATCTACGTATCATACTATAAAATATTATTTATCACTACTTTTTTTTGCAAATAACACAAATTAATGTATCACCTATGATTTGTTTTTATAATACAAAATCACTTTAATTTAAAAAGTCACATAAACAAATTGTAAACATATAATCTACGTATCATGCTATATTATATTATTTTAGCTGATGTAAACATGTACTGAGTACTAAACAATACATGCGTAGTAGAAATAACAACTGCGCAGTGAGGGATCGCGGTAGACTTAACTCGCCATCTCACTCGCACTCACTCATATACATACTGCCTCGCACTCGCTCCTACAGCTACCCTACATGCTTGTCTGGCAAGGGGTTGGAACTATAAAAAATGTCTGGCTAATGAGGAAACATCATCTACTTATTACCCAAGTATTATATATAAAAATCAGCTTTTATACTATAACGTAAGTTAAACTATAATTTCATGAACATTAAGGGTGTCTGGCAAGGGGTTGCCACGATGTTAAGTGTCTGGCAATGAATAACGTGATTTTTAATAATATTCTGAAGATAATATCAAAAAATCGCACTTTATTATTTGACGAATTTAGATCGGTATTTTACACACCTTTAGTACCGTTTACCTGCCTAAGCCACTATAACCCAAACTTCATAATGGTCCATCGTTCTTACCTGGGTTGGGAGTATGCGCTGACAAACTTTCAGCTTTTATAAAATAACGAAGGTCTGGGGTTCACGGGCTCTTGCTCTATACGGAACGTGCACGACACCAGCGCCACCATGTAAACGCAACAAAAGGGGAGTATGTCAAACAGTGAATGACAAGTGCATAATGTTTATTGTTCTAAAATAAATAAAGTAAATATATAGAAAGACAATAAATAGTGTTTTTATAGATATATGTTAAAAACAATTAAGGAGAACATGGATGTGATTATAAAAACTGGTTTTGAGAGTGTAAAACATGAAATAAGTTTCCAGCCCCAAACTATGCTGAAGGGAAAAAAATGGTTTTAGCTGAACACTTAAGGAATGTCGAAGAACTAAGAACTAATGGCAATAGTTATTTAATACGAGCAAACATCATTCGTCAAACATCGGTGACCGTAACACCCTATAACACAAGTTTAAACGTAAGTACTTTTCTAACCTAAAAACATTCACACATTTTAGTATTCTACGGTAGTTAAAGTATATATCTATTAACGATTTTATTTATTTATTACAGATAAATAGTTCTAAATAGTTCAAGAATAATGACCCATTTTCAAAACAGCGTTTGACAAGTTTCACTAACCCCTTTTGTTACACAATTCTGCCACACCGTGCGCTGCCATCGTTTACTATATCCCTTCCATACACTACGCTCGTACTCAATAAGTTATTAGTGCTAATCTATAAGGTTAAAAAATATCATAATACATCACTTACAGATTTCTGGTCTGGGTATGCGGAAACTGACAGCTCCACCAGTTTTAATGATCAGATCAACGAAGCTTTCAGCATCACGACGTTGCCTTTCTGGTGTAATCACTACCCATGATGGTAATTGCGCAATATCCAACAATGGTTTAGAGCTGTTTGAACAAAGTATCACATATAAAAGATATTCAATTAATTGGTCCTAAATTTTAATAAATTTTTGGAATACCCAGGACTTTGATGAAACCTAGTTGAGGACTAAGGTGTATATTAAATTTTGTTCTTACCGCATGTCTCTAGTCCAGCCTTCAGTGGTATCTCCAGCAGGATAACGCAAGTTATTGCCCTGTACAATATTCTCGACAGGTAGCTGACGTCCTTTGAATCTCACTAACTCATTGGACAGAGTAAGGGCCCAGTCACCCATTTCCTGTAATAATATTACATCAGTTATATAGCTAGATATTACTAATAACTCAAAGAAAACTAGATACCACGATTTGATAGAAAGGTTTCAAAAAAGTTTCAAAGTTGTGGAATTTAAATAAAAGCAGTTAACTAAAAAATGTAATAATAACCTTTACTACTTCTGGACATTTGTTTAATCTTTGGTTAAAGCTCAATAGCTTTTGGATACGAATATCAGGTCCGATTTTGGTGTGGACATCCAGAGCCTTCATGAGTTTGAAGTTAGCGCGCATCTCGTCGGTGAGGCCGGTCTGGCGACACAGCTCGGGCACCAGGAACACGAGCTCGGGCATGCCGGCGCGGACGTCGCGCGCCTTCGAGCGGGAGATCAGCAGCGGCTGCCCCGCGTCCTGGATGCGGATGTTGTATTTCTGCAAAATGGTTACAATCAAGTAAACTCAATATAATTTAGTAAGTAGATTGTGGTATGAATTCACTGAATGACTATTCTTATGTGGTAGAAGTATAAAATTAAATAAAATCTGAGCCTTCCACCAAATTCAAAGAGCACAAAATATTGATTAGGTGACAAAAAAACCAAGATAGATGATTACCTTATAATAATAGTCAATGTAAGACACATTTTCATCGCGCATTTTGAAAGTAGAACGTG
The DNA here is from genome assembly GCF_003590095.1 of Trichoplusia ni. Taxonomy (NCBI): domain Eukaryota; kingdom Metazoa; phylum Arthropoda; class Insecta; order Lepidoptera; family Noctuidae; genus Trichoplusia; species Trichoplusia ni. The sequence goes on along the minus strand of NC_039486.1, from coordinate 7,176,244 downwards.
GCGAAGCATCCCACGACACATCGTCAACCCTGTAGGTTTTTTTATTGTAGTCAGTCATAACAATTTTACCTGAAATGAAGATTTGTGTTAGTAATGCAGTTAAAACTTTGTATTAAGAGTAGTAACAAGTCAATTATTTCTTCTTTTAAACTTCATTTCTAACATTTTTTTTTTAAATATCATTATGTTTTGGAAATAAAAATAAATACCCACCTACAACATCTTCTAAGAACAGTCTCTTGTAATGACTGCCTTTAGTTGCAGCATATTCACTCAACATTTGCAATACTGTATCTAAGCGGAGAACCTGATAAAAGAAGTAAACAATATATCAATATTAATTGCTAGTTCTGTTCAGGGAAGACAATTTTAAAGACCATTTTAGAAGATTTTACTGAATTGTATAATCATACATATGTACATATAGTAGATAAAATAAATTTGATATCTAAAGAAGGTTACTTTCAAAGGTACATATTAGTACACTGAACTTACTTTGTGAGTGATTTCAGTAACCATCAACAAGCGGTCCTCATACTGGTTGATTGTTGTTTTGTATCCAGGCCAGATTTGTAGTCTGTATTCCGGTATGTCAACCTATAAATATGACAGATTTTAGAGATAGTACAGTATTATTTTATAAAATGTAATATCTGTGTTGAGATTACTAACCTTGGCCGCCGGGTCAAAGAAGTCCCTGCCCATCAGTTGGAGGTTCAGCAAGTTGAAGCACTTCCTTATTATTATGTTAAAAACTTGAATATAGTGATAGTCGCCAGGACTCACAGCACAAGTTAACTGTGAAGAAAAGAGGTTAATTCAGAATTTTTCTAACAATGTGTGTTACATCTATACTAATATATAAAGATGAAGAGTTTGTTTGTTTGAACACGCTAATCTCATTACTGATTCAAATTAAAAAAAATCTTTTTGTGTTCAATGTACCATTCATCGAGGAAGGTTTTAGGCTATATAACAACACGCTGCAACTAATAGGAGCGAAGATACAATGGAAAATGTGGAAAAAATAACCATCTTCGAGGGGTTCCATTCAAAAATTCCTAGCTTATATATGTTCTAACCACGCGGACGAAGTCGCAGGCAACAGCTAGTTTTTGATAAATGCTTTTTAATGTTTAGAAGAGTATTATTTTTGCTTATGATCTTTTTATCCAGGTGTGGGACTTCGTAGGTAGGTATAACTATTAGGATATTCATATGATTTTTTGTATGCATGATGTTTTGGTGTAGTTAATATATTATAGGTTACCAACTGTTTTTTCTTTCATTTCAGCATCACGAAATCCTATTTTAACAAACAAAATTAAATAATTATAATTTGTCAAATACTTTACAAATCACCTACCTTGATCATAATTCTCATTCTTTCATTATCCGTCTTGCGGTCAGAATATAGTTCCAGAGGGTCTGGATGTAATCTCTTCACAGTATACAAAACTGTGCCATCAAAAAGATATCTACAAAGGTGCATATTAATTAATTAAAAAATAATTTAGCAATTTATGTCTTAAAACATAGCAGTAACAAATAATTTATATACAATTATATTTTATTCCAGAAAGGCAGCATGTGATTTAATATTTACTAGCTGCCCTGCATATTGGCATCTTTCTTAAATTAGGTACTATACAAGTAGTCCACACCTTCATTTTCACTAACAGTATTAGCATGTACTATAACAACTATTTTCCTTATATTAGTATAGGATGTGCAAGGGTGCAGGCCAAAATTAGAAGTAATTCAATAGATTCGTGGCTATGATTTACCTCCTACCAAACTAAAAAAAACTCAAGCATTTGTGGCCCCTTCTTTTTTTTAATTTGAAGCCACAAAATCATTGCGTCATGATGTCATGTTTATAAATTTTATGTTCCAAAGAAACACATGTAGTGTCCTGGAGTCTTATTTAAGTGAGGAAGCAAAAAAAGTAAAGTGCATAAAAATTTAACATTAATTTTGTACATGTATTCACTAGGTTATTTCTAAGTCTATGTACCCTAAATGTTGCTATCTCGCACTGTTTTGTTAATATTTTATTTAATTAGGACACAAGTAAGTGGTCTAAATCTTTGTTATCAATTTCATGAGGATAGATAATGTTCTAGAGTATGTGCAGTTGACTCAAACTGTTCAGGGCTCAATATTACTATCGTATTCATATTATAAGGTAAACCATAAGACCACATAAGATTCAGATTACATTTAAAAGGCATTCAGCAGATAGGTAGGGTAGTAGAAGAACTATTTACGAAATTTCTTACCCTCCCAGTGTATTGGCGTGAATACGCAACAAGCCTTTGCGAACCGCGGTGCTATCTTCTTCGGGAGTAATATCTACATGATACTGGTATAAGCACCACTGTGGTGTAGTCTGCACAGTGAAGTAGTTGGCTTTCAAATCAATTACTGTACCCGATGAACCTATGAGAAAATTAAGATTTTATAATAAAAACTTCCAACACTAAATTAGATGGATATACAGATTTGTTCTATTTACGTGTAGTAAATAGTTTATAATGTAGATAATAAACAACAAAGCAGTACCTTTCTTAGACTGGATAGTAGTAGGACGAGTCCTAAGAACGGTTATTTGTTCAGGCAGCACTCGGCCGCCACCACGACGTGATCCACGACCAATCACTGACGAACCTGGATCGCCACTAGCACCGGCTTGGGCTTGTCCTGATCGAAACGGTTGTTTCATGAGTTAAATCGGAATAAAGCGGAAATAATTGAATTCATTGTTACAATTAAGATCACTAACCAATTTGCATTGCCTGCATCCTCTGTTGAACATCAACATCCCCAGGATGATCTTGATGGGTGGTAGGCGTGGTACGGTGAGAAGCTCTACCGGCTTGCACAGTTGGCGTTGGCACCCCAGCTCTGACCGGAGGGGCAACAGTGGGTGGTGCCCATGCCGAAGGTGGCTGAGGACGGGGCCCCACAGGACCTTGTTGTTGTTGTGGTGGGCCTTGGGGTCGTTCCCCAGGCCTACGCGCCGGAGCTGCAGCATTATCGCCCCCTCTACCTGCTAGCCCTCGGGCTCGTCCACGTCCGCGTTCGGACATCTAAATGATAAATTTAATAAGCTTAAAAATGTTTTCAATAACCCAAACATATGGACTAGGTTAACTATTCATAATGGATGCTCATATAACTTTTTTGTTACTAATTTTACATGCTGTTAGAAAAGATAAACAATCTTATTGTGTCACTTCACTAAAAAAAAACCAAAACAAATATATCAGATGTTCATTTATTTATTTTAAGATCACAAGAGAAATGTTAAAATTGAAATGTGGCTTTGAACAGACTAATGTTTATTAGTGTCTGGTTTTAACAGTAAAAAAACAACTAGTGTGCGCAGTATGATGATTTTTTAAAACACAAATGAACACAACTATACAATAATAAGATAAACTGGTGTTTCATGCAATGAAATAAGGAAGCTTTATTTCACATTTCTAGAAATGCACTTTAGTAGAGTAAATGTAATATGAATAGTCCAGTGATCATTGTTTAGCGTACCATTAAAATGATTGATTTCTTAGGGTTCCTAGCCCAAAAATGGTACCCATTTACTAAGGCATTACTGTCTGACAAAAAGCTATATTTCCAAAACTTGCTGCAATTTCTTTATTATACTGGACCTTTTTATAGTAATTATAGTGAGCCTGATTCAGTATTAAATGAGGTACTGTCATTACATTTCCATTTTGTGTTTCTCAACACTGGACAAAACAATGGAAAACTGTTTGTTTGTTTATTCTATTTAAGTATCTGTGTCTCATGAAACTCCAGAACACTAACCACATTTTTGTTCATTATCAGTCCCAATAACAAGTAAAGAATTTTGAGTTGATAGAGTATCAGTATAATATGACAGGCTGTTCACAACATAGACATGTTGCAACTTGTATGTATTACATTAAGAAACGCTTCATTTCTTATCTAAATTATGTTTTCAATTTCGTAACGGAAATTGAGAGACTTTGTATGGAATACGAATGAATATTTAAAAAAAAAGGTGTATTCCACGAAAACGGGACTGAGACAACCGCGAGGGTTTTTCAAGGTCAATCTTGTTTAAGGCCATCCAGCTTTGAGTAATTTAGATCACTTTCACATATTATTAGTATGTGCTGTATGTAAAAACCGAGTATTTAGTCGCGTATTGTAATAACTAGACTACGTAGGTACTAAAAAATTTGCACACTATACGAAATTTGATACATCAACCGCTAGAAGGAATTCTTCGAAACACAAGACTTAACAAAAAAAATGGAGGTAGAATTTTATTATATATGAAGCAAAACAATAAGATAGGTAAACCAAGAATGTATCTTATATACGTCGTATTTCAATATCAAATCTCTTTTGAGATAATTAAGGATAATATTATGTGAGTTTTAGATAGGTATATACTATAAAACAATATTTATACTTATACAAAAATGAACACGATTGAGATACCTAGGTACCTGTTTCTTTCCTTAATTCTGAATAAAACAAATATAGAAATCAAGATGCTGTATCAAGCTCACCGTTATAATTAATATGTTATCATCATATTCAAGTAGGTATCTGTTTTTTTCTTCAGTGGGTCAGTTTATACGCCAAAATATTAAGAATGAAAAATGGCGACCCTGTGAGGACCTGAGAATACCAATCTGAGTTATTATAATAACAACGAAAAGTAACTTACCTTAGTTACTTAATCTAGGAAATTGTAAGGTTACCGGCTTAGAATAAGCAAAACAAAACTTAATTATTATCACAAGTCAAACAGCGAAATCTACGTGCGTTGTACGCACGCGCAAACAGAAAAAAGAGAAGTCCTAGAGCTGTGTTACCCTATTGCTATAGCCGAATGTTACATGTCGATAATTTGTTGATTTTGTTGTGAGTAAATATCGATAAAAAAATAACAGAATAATGTTGCAATGTTATAAATCGAAATGTGAAAATATTCACTTTTTCTGGAACGCGTATGCCATTTATTACTAATTAGGCTATTTACCTTTTTAACTACTTGAATAATCTCCCTGATCTTTTGTGTTCGATCAGAAATAAATTGTAATGAAAAATAATCATTTTACGCAATAAACTTTCTGGTTGTTAATGCCCATTGATTTTTGATTTTAACTTGGCAACATCGAATGAGTGTTCGGTTCATATATTTAAATTGGTTTGTGTAGGTAAATAGCTTTAATTATTTTAGTGTTTTTGAACAATAATTATAAATTTTATTAAATTTATTTATTTTTATTTGAATTTGTGTTAAGGGTTTACATTTTTTGTTTTCAAACATCATCAAACGTAACATGATTTACGCTTTGGATTTACGGGATTATTGACTTGTCGTACGTATCGTGTGTTAATTTTATTTGTTTTTAATGAATTATGTTGGGAGTAAAGGATTTATTTTCTTAAATCTTAATTTTCTTTTTAAATTAAGCAATTTTTGCCGTCTAATCTGCGATATAGAACATAGTCATACTGAAGTGATAATAATGTAAAGTAAACGCTTTCATTTAACCTAGATATTTAAATTCAATAATCTAGTTTAATCACGACATATTTTTTTCATAAATTGTGCTATCTTGAGCAGTCTCTGTCTGTTCTTTCATAGAGCAGGGTAAGATATTTGAGATTAAAGTTATCAATAAAAAGGATCAGGTTCTTCCTTTCAAGCTATCCCGAGAATTGAAACCTACCTATTATGAAAATTATGCACAATCAGCACAATGCAAGAACATAAACAATCGTACAAACAAACAAAAAAAAATGTCTTTGAGTACAATTTAATTTCACCTATGTGGGTAAAGATAAACATTACATTCTATAGTATCTCAAGTTGTAGAGATGAAGTTAAAGGTATTACAGGTTCTTTTAAAATAGCGGTATAAAAGACCGGGGACGACATGAAAAACGACACTAATGTAGTTTTGATGTTATCGAAAGGACTGTAAAAGGTCCAGTGTATTTTCTATAGAAATTAATGGTGGTGTGTGACCGCATGACGAATCGCCCCATTTGGCTTCGTGTAGGTACCTACCATGTAGAGGGTTATCGGCCGGCATCTCGCTCAATATGCACTAGTGCCTACTTTATGTACTGCGACCTCTTTTGTAAACAGTAAAACGTATATCAAATACATAGTGAAGTTTAAACGTGTCATCTTAATTACAATTATAGCTGCATTATTGGCTGCATTGAAATTTTTTTTACGAATTATTGTTATTTCCAATAGCTGCAAATTACCTAGCTACAATAAAAAGTAAAAAACTTGAAAAAAAAATGGCTTCTATAGATTTTTTACTTTACAATTAAAGTTCTCAACAAAAAGACAATTCAAACGAATTCAACCGAATGAATCTCGATGATATTGTGTTTAGCGGAGCTCTTATCGTCCAGCTACAGCATCAGATCAGCTCCATGTCCTATCATAATCTCGCACTGAATATACCAACATGATACTGTCAAAATTTCAGCTCAATCGGAAACCGGGCAGTGTATTAAATTCAACTTGCAAGATTATATAACAGAACGTCAGATAGGTAGAAAACGGGACATTTCAAAAAATAGATTGCATTATAATAATCAAGCATTTTTGTCAATCTGTTGTTCATTTTATAAGTTTGTGCTTTACTTGTAGTAATTAAAGCCTTTAGAGCATCATCATCTCAGCCTATAGCTGTCCACTGCTGGACATAGGCCTCTCCATACGCGCTCCAGCGCGACAGGTTGACTTTAGAGCATAAAAACGTTTTTTTTGTTGTATTGGGTAAGAAACATTATTACGTAAAACAATAGTCCAATATTGCCAAGACGAGAGATACTTGAAATTCAAGTGTTGTTTGCTTACGCCTAATGGCGGAGGGCGATATTGCACTGACCCATCAACCAAATCGACAGGCTTGTAAGTAGCTAGGAGGTAATCAAGTATTATTGAGTAGTTAAATGCTTACTATAGTTACTATTCCTAAAAATATTATCCGCAATGCAATATACAAATATTATAAGGGATTTATTTTATTTGCATCCATATATCACGACTAGCTCATGCCAGCGGCTTTAATCGAAAACGGTTCAAAATTATCCTGTGTTAATCCAGGCTATAATTAACTTTTGTACCAAGAGAGTTCTGTGGATTTTGCGTGGAAGAGTAACAGGCATACTTAGGTATCTTCAAACCTTCGCCTATATAATACATCTAGCTGTTGTCCGCGACTACATCCGTGAGGTTATGAATATAATTGTAAAGTCCTTTAAAGTTGAATGGTGTCTAACAGCAAAGGCAAGTGCAGAAAAAAAATCATTTTTTTGACTTTTACGAATATACAAGACTGAAATAAGCCAAATCGGTTCAGCCGTTCTCGAGTTTTAGCGAGACTAACGAACAGCAATTCATTTTTATATAATAAAAGAAGAAAATCAACAAGATTTATCCGATGTCTGTAAAAAAATCACTGTGGCTTTAAAAAGACGGATAATATTTAATACAATGCGGTAAATGTTTTGTTACCCGATAACGGGATGAATATTTGTAACTCGGAACTGAATTTAAAACGACACGCTTTAAAATTGAGCGTTTTTTTACTCCGGCATTTTTATTAGCACTCGTTTTCCTTTTTGTAACGGGAGCCGGCTCTCTCCCTCTTTAGTGAAAATTTATTTAAATTCTTAAAAGAATATTCCCTTTTCTTTGTATTGTTACGGTTCTTGAGTCGCGGATGTATTAAGTGAGTTGGCTAGTTTGTTTGTAAGTAAAGTACAAGAATTGTCTTTGATCAGATTTTTAAGTTTACTTTGCAAACCATGCAATAAACAAAAGAAGATATTGACGGAGGTTTTTTATTTTACTGTTGGGTTGTATATGAAAAATAGGATTAGCATTTAATGTGAAAAGTACCGCTTGCAGAATATATAATAAAAAGATTGCCATCTCCTCATCAGTAGTTTTCAATCTGTTCTATACAATAAGGACGCAGAGCGAATCACCGCGTAATATTAATTAAAATCTATTCCCTCCGTTGCTTCCCCTTAATTAAGTGCTAGTAGAGTTTTGTATGTACCCTTCCCTGGGGACGCGGGTGACACCGAGCCGCATAAAACATTCATACCCTAAAACCGGTTAATAGCCACAGTTTAGAACAATGTACTCACCATGCTCTCACTCTGTAACGTTTATGTTGGATCATTTGATATGCAGAGATAGAATACATTAGTATAGGAGTTTCGATTAGTGTTATGTTACTACTAAATGCTTAGTAATTTCGTGTTTTTTGCAATATGTATTATCATTCAAGCCCTTTATTTCTATCGCATAGCACATATTCCATCTCTTAGTATAATAAGCCTACATGAACGCTTAAATTTGTAAATTCAGAAATGAAGAATAGCTGAAAGACTGAACTGCGATTGGAAACATTTTCGAACTGAAGGTGGAAACCCGAGCGTAATATTGAAAACATTATAAACCCGCTAATCCAAATCCACGACATCATTGCAAACAATATGTCTGCAAATTAATCAAAGTTTGAAATTATTTAAATATTGATTTAACTCCAGTAAGTAGCGGGGCGGGAGGCCGGCCGTCCAAATATTTGTCGACGGCAAACAGCAATATCGTTGCGCCTCCCGGCTACTCTCGCTTCCGTATTGCAAATGTTCCCTCAATATGATAATGATGGATACGCGTTACGAATGCTGATGTGTGTTAAGTTCGGCTTAGCGGGGGATTACATTCAAATTGCAGATGTTTCAATATCCCTATCTGATATCACTATTTAAGTATATTATTGAGAGTCTACAATGCTGTAGGCTAGCACTAGTAGGTAGGCTATTCCGTATCTAGAATAAATAATATCATCTCTAAACGGTACAAGGCATGAGTATTTCATATTTTGAAACTCGCTCAAGCCGGCATTCCTCGACTCCTTTTATTTCCTTAATAAACATGACAAAATAAAAGTCACGTAAACAAGAAACATATGAAACAATTATTTGTGAGTCACATCGCGCCACCAACATCAATGTTTTGCTAAAATCATAATTGATTTGCTTAGAACCCAGTAATAATGATGGTAACATTATCCTATTGTCACGCGCTCCCTAATGATTCGTCACTTTTAATGAGAGTTTTCGAAGTTCCGATGTATTAAATTTAAACTTTGCTTTTAAAACAAATATAATGATGATCAGTGTTGCTATATCTTAATTTTTACAAACAAAAGAAGAGGACAGCAACTTATCAATACTTTTTTGTTAAAAACTAATTACTTATTAAGTTATTCTTCTACGGAATATGTACAATGATGGATACCGTCATCCAAGAAGTGGTGTAGAGGAATACGAAGTAGATGTTTCAGTTTCATAATCACTATTTAACGATTCGATTTTAAATACAGCAAAAAAAAACATTGATCTAACGCATAAATAGCAAAAAAATGCTCGAAAATATCGAAATTAAGATGCATCGTATGCAGACTATCCCACTTTCGTCGTGCTGTAATATAATCGATAATGTGAGATGCACTTTTCACACAGCTGTAATAAACTAGGAGAGGGGGGCGGGGGTGGACAGAAAACCGGGGCTCATCTCTAAGCTCGGTATCGACTCATCAAACTTCCGCAGAGCCAGCAACTTGGACTGGGCGCCTAATGAAGACTTATGAGTCTAGTCGGCGTTTCCCACTCGATAATTGTCATCTTAGTCATAAGGAAAGCCCCCCGTTATTTGATGCGACGTTGTAAGCTGACGTTGACGCATTTTGATGACGAGAAATTTCTGATTGCCCAATCTTTTACATAACTCTTTTTTGTTGTATAAGAAGACTGATTTGATTTGAATCTGATAGAGTACAAATTATAAACTTTTTTTTATCAGTAAGCATTAAATTCATGACCATGTTAGAAAAACAAATCAAGGTTTATGGGTATACTCAAGCATAGTTAAATAGATAGTAATCGACGCTTCTAACAACTTAATAAAAACATACATCAATCCAAGAAAATTATCCAAGCATATTGCGTCGGCCATCATCCAACGTTTATCCTGCAGCAATAATAATTATTACGTCACAAAATAATTACGAGTGCTACGCGTCAACAGCTGTCCACAGTATGGGAAAGTAATAACGTGGATGCAACCGAGGTGTCTTTTCGGTCCAAACCCCTCGGGAAATCACGGTAATCCGCGGCGTCGACGCGACGACGACTAAATCTCTGTCGAACGTAGTGCGGGGAAGATGCCCACAACACTAGTGTCCCACTAAATATTTATTTTATGATCGTCGTTATTATCGTCTTGTTAAATTAATTTACCATTTATTTATTCTTCGAAATATTGTTTTTAATAATGTTTTTGTTACAGAATGTTTTTGTTACATCTTAAAAAAATATTTAAGAAGTCGGCGAGGGTTGAATTAAAAAGTTTACGTATTAAAAAGTAGAAGCAACTTCAGTTTTTAATCATCAATTTTACAGCCTTTTAAATTCTAAATTTTTTTTTTTTATAATTTATAAAATACACAGAAAAAAAACGATTTTATCCTCATCTCTAGCTAAACCGCAGCTGATACGAGAGATCACAGTGAATGGGCTGTGATGAATCATGCTCGTTCACATGGAAAGATGTCGCACACGTTAGGCCCCGATACACAAACCACTATAAAGGGGATTTAAACCTGCTCAGTCTCTACAGCACCCCTCTTACACCTAATATCTATTGGACAAAAATGATAAAGCATAATATGTTATCATCATACTTGGAGAGCCTCAGAAAAAAGTGTCTCTGTTCTTAGAAAAATAAGTGGGTCTTAGAACAAGAAAGTGGTATCTACTACTGCTGCTGTTATCTTGTGATTAACATAGCTACAACTCATCATCATCATCAGCCTATCGCAGTCCACTGCTGGACATAGCTACAACAATTTAACTAAAATAGAGTAGGTACAAAATGAAAGATACATAATTAAACAACTTTGTTGAAGTTGTTATGATATTGGTCGATTATTTTAGTTTACATGTTTAAACTTTTATTCTTGAGCTGGGAATCAGCGTCTACCAGTAAGTTAAAAACAAAATAATATCTATAAAAAATCATTAGAATAATAAATCTATGCATATGTAATTAAAAACTGAAGTTCTAATATCATAATTATAGATATACTTATTAAGTGGTACAGAAATCCATCAATTTTGTACTTGTTAATGTACAAATAAAAATAATAAAGGAACCTCTTAATAATATCATAAGTATGACATAAATCTTTAGCGTCCAGCAAGCAATTTGTTCTGTTCAACGTATCGTAATAAATAAAATACGGTCGAATGAACATATTAATGTTTGTGATGAAAATAAAAACATCGATGTCCACCCTTCGAAGGCGTCGACAATGCATCACGAGGCGACATCCGGCGGAACTGACGTAACGAGGCCGTTGTTCCGCACCCCGCTAGGTTGGTACCCCCGTAGTACCCCGCAAGTATTTTTCCGAACCCCACCGAGATTATTTTCGGATAGCATTCACTCGATCTGAATGCTGCCGCCATAGTGATGAATACCGGTTCATATTAATGATTTGTCCGCGGGCTGCCGACTTTGAGAATAAGCACCCATTCACCGCTCGTTATGAGTCTTTATACTCTTAATAAGCTGAGCTACAGTAAAATTGTTTTGGAAATATAACATAATATTGCATGAAGGGTATCATTTCAATTAAGTTATTTTTTAAATTTTTCGATCAAAACATAGTGTTCAAATCAAATAATAACACTTTTAATTATTTTTTGAAGCTTTACTTATTTTTTTAATAATGGCTATAATAGTAGAGACCGAAAAATACTAGTCTTTGCAGAGTCTCTCATGAGCAGACATGACTGTGTAATAACTCGAACGAAAGGTTGGACTCTACATGGCCTATGTATGTATAAAGAATTCGATATATCTTTAAAAAAATAAATTTTTCTTAGCTTTGAAAATTGAGTAACAAAACCGTTCTGTGAACCGTTGTTACCTATAGCTAAAATATTTATTATGAACAAGTGTATAAACAAATTCTAATACGTTTACAAATCAATTTCAACCCTAAAAATCGAAAATGAAACATCATCTAACAGTTCCGAACAATACAGACAAATCCCTCTTAGGTATTAACGTCACAAGTAGATACTAACGAGGCAACGCTAGTCATATTATCATCACTCAGACCGTACCAATTAGACCAGCTTAGATGTAAGAGGCTTTGCAGAAACTGTGGGCAGACAACGTGGGTTGGTATCACTACCTCGTTATAACTGGCATCAAAGATGAAATGTTTTGTAACGTGCACTCACAAAGAAAACTGTGTAGCAACTTTCCAGGCTTCATTTTTCGTGTTCGTCATTTTTTTCTTATTTTCTTTTTGCAGAACGTTCGCTGTGTCTGTTATGCTGTGTATAAAACCGACTGACTATAAAACGAAGACGTATTCAAACTCCATGTACGTAAACTATTATACTTATGTTTAGTTTTTATCATGCTTTATTTCATTCTAATTTCATGACGTTTAATAACTTGAATGTTTTCCGGAAATTAATTTCATAATAGAAGTAAAACAAAAAAATTATGTAACAAGTGGGAAAATATGAGAAAATTTGTAATCTGTATTAAATAAATCATAAGATAGAAAAATAAAAAATAAAACATAAAAAGGAATTTCTAAACCCAATAATACTTAGCAATCTGTTACCAAACAGCGAAGTTGCAAATTAAGTTACATCCAAACAAATTAATATTATGCAGCGCAGCATGATGTAAAAGGGTTATGGTGAACCCTGATTTTAATCAAATCAAAACGAATTGTCCACTGTGCAGTTTGATTAATACAAAGGTTTTCTATTTGACGATGCTCTTTTTAATAAACAGATAAGATAAAAAATCTGTACAAAGTTTACCTCAGCTTCGATTTAGATTGCGATAATTAAACGAGAGACTTTGATGATGGTGTTTTGTTTATTGAAATATTTTTTTCTTCCTATTTTGTATCTTTTTTTTTGGAGTGCAAATAATTCTTATTAAGCCATTTTTTTAAAGAAATCCCAGTAAAACAATGCCTAGATACAGGATGATAATAATTATGTTGATGGCGTGACAATCCAGAGTCGCCGTGCGCCGCTAATGGCAGAAACCCATTAGTCGAATAATTGTGGAGCTATCAGTTATAACTGATCTTTTACTTAAAAATACTATTACAACGCTTAACACGTTATGTATGTATATCACGTCATTATTATTTATTTTTATATTGATTTCAAGTAAACTATTTTTTTTTGGAAATGTATAATATTTGTAAACATAATTTTATAATCATAAGAAAATGCTTAGGTAGCTAAGTTTTTTTCCATTAATAGATAAATCTATACCTACATTGTGACATAATTGTTCCTTTTTTGTCCGTTAAAGGAGAATGGGCATTATTGTATGAGCTGTGTCCCAACCCTTGTAACAAATTGCGACTAGTATGAACATGTTCAATTAAGCTTTTTTATAATCAAATATGCTAAGTTTTTAAAAATAAGCTCTCAAAAATACTGGGCTTCAAGAGAACAAAAGTTTTTTGTTCTAAATAATGCTTTAATCTTACTTTATTAAACTTTGCATGGCAAGGCTAATATGAAAACATCATCTACCTATTAAATTACCCAAACATTTATATAAAAATCAGCTTTTATACTATCACGTAAGTTAAATAAAAATGTCATTAGCATTAAAGGTGTCTGGCCATGGATTGCCACAATGCTAAGTGTCTGGCAATGAATAGCGTGATTTTTAATAATATCCTGAAAGTATTAACGAAAAATGGCACTTTATAACTTGAAGTAGTTAGACCGATACTTTTGGCACGTTTATCTGCCCAAGCCACCAAGACCCAAACTCCGTAATCGACAATTGTTCTTACCTATGCTGGGTGCAACCATTTCAGACAAAGTTTCAGGTTTTATAAAATAACGTAGGTCTGGGGTCCACGGGCTCTTAATCTATTAAAGTAGGTGCACAGTCGCCCGAGTGGGTTTCCACTTGATTTTAAAAATAGTTTCAGCCTGTTCGTCAATGAAATACGAATTGATGAAGTTTTATTTAATATTTTACTAAATAAATGAAACCACTCGTCGTTCTTGTGCAGGTAATCTGTTATCCCTGCACAAGATACAGAGTTACGCCCATACAAAAAACATAACACTAATTGAGATCTTTCGTATGATGTAGGTAGGAAAATGTTACAACACTTGGGACGAAACCGCCCATTCTTTTTTGGAAAAGTACTCTATACTATTAAATTAGTATAATAATAATAATATCATGGGACAACTCACACACGGTTATCTGATCCCAAGCTAAGCAGACCTTGTGTTATGGTAACCAGACAACTGATAAACTAACTTATATATTTCTAAATACATACATATTATAGATAAATTAGTATATTTTCAATGCTTTAAATCAATTGGTGGTTATTGAGCACAACTTCTGGCCCTATATCATATTAAAAAGAGTTACATTGGGTTAATTAATAGTATAACCTACCAATGATGTATGATCGCACTTACTACTAAGTCTCACGATAGTAAATAAAGTTCCTCATTTAGTTTTCTCGGCGGTAACTCTGTTTTTACGGCGTCAATCCCCTTATCTCAGTTTCCAGTTCGGTAAAGGTCGCGCCAAATCATTTACGGATTACTCCGATTGTCGTTTGTTTAGTTAAGATCGTTGCAGCCCTGCTATAGGATGGGGTGTGAACAGGTTGGTCAATTATTATTCCGGATATGAACAATAAATTATGTAAAAATATATATGACTAAAAACACTGTAGTTAACTAAAAAAAGTCATTACTCTTTTGTGTTGTTGCGGTTTGTAATGAAAATAATGAATATTATTTTATTTACTAAAAAAATGACGATAAAGAAGTTTCACGTCAAAAAAGAAAACACTACGCCAACTCTTCTTTTGTTAGAGTCGGGGGCGTATCGTAGAATTTCCACTGAACAACAAATATTTATCCTGAACTTCATAGATTTCCTGTTTAACAGTGAAATCACCATCAGTGTGAGGAGCGGGGATGAGTGGCGGCGGGGGGTATCGCGTGGCGGAGTGGGGGGAGAGGGATGTAAACACAAAGCTTCAGGAACGCCGGCAGTCACGTGGCGCGCCCGCCGGGGGCGCATCACTCTTGAGGGTGGAAAAACGACGGTAAAAACACCAACACCATAACACTGCGAAAAAAAACAAACGCGAAACTTACACCTAGCGAAAAACACCTAATTCCAGTAATTTCCCCGAAAGAGTGATGCCCCCCGGTCTGATCTAAAAGTTCTACGTACATATAAATAGTACATATCTATAAACATTTAAAAACTAATGTTGAAGTATTGAATTAGAGTCTTTGTATATAATACAACAACCACTCTAAAGAATATCAATACAGAACATATCAAATTAATCTTAACATATCTTGTAACATAATATATCTTAACCCTAGTATAAAAACATATTTATTGGAAAAACTCGTATGTGTAATTTAAATAAGTAGATGTTAATTAAAGTGTATTTATTGGAACTTCTTGTCTAAGGTAAGAAAACTTTTACAACCTTCTTTGCATGCCAACTTTATTTTAGCATTATTTCTTTTTTTTTAACTAACCAATTGCCACAAACTACATAATATTAAATATATTAAAAATAATATTATTCACAGATTAAATATTGCTAAGTTGAATTAAACGGTTAATTTATTACCAAAAGTTATGAGATGTAACAGCCAACTTTAGTAACTGTCCAATAAGTTTGAATGTCATAAAAGTAACTCAGTTATTTATTCATAATACATTTAAGAAGGTCAGTAAGCGGCTGACTTAAGGTTTGGAGTTATAGAAAGTATACGCTACGCATTCCTAATAAGCATAACTAGTTAAGTGTTATTAAATTGTTGGAACCAAAGTTTCGACAATAGCTTCACTTTTATGAGACATCAAATCATATTATATTAGTTTTTAGCTGTTACCAGGTAGCCGGTCACATTTTCTGTTGAATCTAGCTAAAGGTTAATTTGAGGACCTGATGGGGTTGTTGTGAAATAATGTTAGTGATGTCCGTTAGAACTACTTACTATATAAAGTTTTTTAATTAAGTCCGAAAATGCAAGAGTTTAACTTTCTCCTAGAAATTCATTCTGAATCCTTACCTATACAACCTTAGCAACAGCTGCCAAATATTTATACGTGCGGCCTCACACTTTATTTTCGGTTACGTTAAATGCTTTCTTGGTGGAACTTGTTTGTTGTCATATTTAAATATAATAGAGTCTTTAATATTTTTTTACTATAACTAGACTTATTTGGTCCAATAAAAATTAAATAAATTGGGAAAAAGGCTAAGACAATGATGGAAATTACCCTTTATGTTGTACTGAAAATAACGACAGGTAATAATATAATATTCCATTTTTTTTCTGGTGTATCCCTGTGTTATAAGATTACAATTACTATAATTTTTATCGCGAATCATAACTAAAATGTTTTACAATTAATTAGATTATCTTGATTTTAATCCCACTTTCCTGTAAGTATTTATAATTTTATTTAGCTTAGATGATATATGTCTTTTAGGGTTTTCAAAATTGTATTATTTACTTAAATCCTTTATTAAGTACATACACATTTTGATCATTTTTCATAAAAAGGCAATATCGTTAAGTTTTCGCTCATAAATATAATTTGGCTATATTTTTATAATATAACTGTAGAGTTTTACAACCTATTACTACTGTAAATATCTCTGATTGTAAGTTAAATTATATAAAAATAATCTCCTTTACATGTGCAAGAACTTTTTTATGAGGTGAAAATGTGTTCCAATTAAATCATGATGCAATCGATTTTAATATAAAACTAAAACAAACAACATAACGCCATATTCTACTCTAAAATGTTGTGACAAAATGAAAGCTGACATAATCTTACATCAGATACTATAATGTTGTTTGTGCAACATTTTATTTGGATCATGATATTAATCAGTATGGAAAGCTTTCGCGTCCCCTCTAAACGAATCTAATCTAAAAGCGAACCCGCCCCTGAAAACGTTTCAACTATTATACGTCAGGAATTGTTTGCGTCGACAAAACGCTAATAGAGTTATTAAATTTAGCGATAATTTATTCAATTTCGGGTGGGATTGAGGAAGACAATGGCTGGCGGGGGCGGAGCTTGGATAGGCGCCGCCCGCTCCACCTCACCTGAAAACTCATTAACATACCTACATAGCTATTTAAAACAATGGTTGCTATGTATCATCGGTCGATATTATCGGAAAAGGGGGAATGAGATGCAACACTGTAGCCCGTTACCTCTCTCTCTGATACCTAGGCCAGCGGCAATGTTTGCTATCAGCTCGTATTTATTTTGTCTGAAATGATATGCAGTGTTCGTATTCGTTTTTCAAAATGAAACGTTATTTTATAAGTACGTTTCATTGCGATGAAATATATTGAACTTTTTTTCCGTAATTACTTTTACTACAGGATTGTTTTAAATAGTGATATTTTCACTAAAATTTCTGAAACAAGACGAAGGGCAGTACATACAAACACATGCAAATACAAATCTTCCAACTTTGTGTAATCTAACTAAATATCAAATTATATGCACTTCTTACTGAGTAGTAAAAAAATCATAGAACGTTAGGTCTTCATCCTTTATATCAATAATATTATGAGATCACTTCAGATATTCGCTGATTCGTAGTCTTAAGAGTTATGGCTTATAAATACATAATAAAAAATATTAATTCCATTGCCAGTGAGAAGGTACTCAAAGAAAAGTTGCGAAGAGAGACATAACATATTTTTTGCATAAACGTGCCTAATGTGTCTTATGCAATATATTAGTTTTAATAAGCTCGTATTACCTAATGAATCATTAAATTTTAACGTCGACAATGACCTTAGAATACAATAACTTGCAATGCAATGGACTTAATAAAACTGTTTTTTACTATGTTTTATGTGCGATCATTCTCAAGACTACTATTTTGCAAATATGTTTAGTGATCTATAATCAAACATATTTAACCTAAATCTAAAAACTGTACAAACCATATTTATAGACAATACACTTGTTCTCACTAAAATTCAATAATTCAACAAGTCGGTATATTCTATCAGTAAGTTCTCAATAAATATCGGAGGGTTTAGGGGTATTTTATTGCTTTGTGAGCGAAAACTGGTTGAGTCGCGTCCCCAAGGAGCGATCGGTTGGCAAACATCGCGATCCGACGCTGGAGGACACGGATTGCGGCTCGTATCGCTCTACACTGTTCAAATTCTATTCTAAATAAAATTTACATAAACGTTTTCTTTTCTTGACTAAGCTTGAGGCCGTATTTTGAAAATGAGGTGTTTATTGGTTTATAAGTAGGCGTAAATGAGTCATTATTTGAATGTTGCTGATTTAGTGCATAGTCAATTACCATTTAAGACAGATATAAAACCAACACATATAATCTTTTCCTTAATAAGAAATAACGAGTTTGAGGATTGTATAGTTTAGTAGAATGATCACTTCTTAAAATGTCACATAAAACTCACTTGAAATTTACAAAAAGATGATAAAAATTCACTTCTTAATCGGCAACTTCTAAAATTATATTTATTCACATTTGTATGTAAAACTAAACGATTTGAAAGAGTCCTGTCGATTTGTAATTTAGACATGCCTCAAAATGATTTTGCCGTTTAATCGCATCAGTTAGCATCTCTTGACATTTATTAGCTCTCCTAATGAAGTAGTAAAATTGAATCGGCACGAGTTTGAGGAATTTAATAAAGTGTCCTGAGTTTTTCTTGGTTGACTTCACAATTTTCTATATTAAATCGTGGAGCGACGGCGGCGTGGGAGCGGTTGCCATGATACCTTAGAGGAGTTAATAAGTCATAAATAGCGAGTTAGAGGGGGACGAAGCGATGGAAAATGTGTGGGTGAGAATGAGAGGGGTGACCCCCCAGGTAGTGGTGGTGATGGGCAATCGTCTGGAAAAAGGTGCGTTTGGAGGAGCTATGAGGTGTCACAAAATTGCGATTTTCGACAATATAGTTGTCTGCTATCAGCCGAGTGTAACACTGTACATAATGTAATCGGTTTGAAGTAAATTTAGCAGAATAAATGTCGTGGACGAAAATAAAAGAAACATTTTGTTCTACTTTTCGCAAGAGACTATTAACTTGATCAACATTACCTAGACTCAGGACTTAATTAATCTTATGCTATATTCATATTATGCTAATATGCAAAATGATTTTCTACCATTTTATGAAAAGTAAATTTGTAAATACATACCTTTGGTACGCTCTATTTGATGACAAATAGCAACACAATTTTAAACCAACCTATTTCAAAGCCCCTCGACAACCGGGACAGGTTGAAAGTCGCATTGTTTCTCTGTAGGGTCATCGAATGCACTACGGAGCGGAGTAAAGCGTTAAGCGAGCCCGTAAGAGCTGAGTGCGCTATATCGAGTGGCCGATCACTGCCAAGAGCCCAAGTGCCGCCGCGACCCATAATACTTCCCGATAAAATCACGTACGACACTTTTTAACAAGTACTATGCAGTGATAAAAGACTGATTTTGAAAATTGAACATGATTTTTATATTGTGTTGTTTTTATTGATTTAATCGATTGGTTATAAATATAATTCGGTATTGTGATTGTACACTGCTACAATTTTGTGTCATTAGTTACATATGTGGGTAGAACAGGGTTTTTGAAAGGTGTATCTAAATAGTGAAATGAATGGTAGGTTATTAGGTACTCAACTTTTCAACATTACTCAACATTATTCATTTTTTAAATTAATAAGAAAATCACAAATAGATAGATTCACTGAAGATTCTCTTAATCGTCAACTTTAGGAAAAACTAGACTTGATTTTCAAATTTCATCAAATGGTTTCATTACATGAGAGCTAGGTGACCTACAGTTATGATAGAGTAATTACAGAGGGTAAAATCATTTGTTGAACAGCTGATGCTGGCCTGCTAAACCCTCTTCTACTACATACTCATCTCTAAAAAATCCGATATAATGAAATAGTTTGATTAGATTCATCATAAACGTTGATTAGATTCATCATAACCTTTTGAAATTATGCATGTGACTTAGACTTGACTGTTGATGTAATCAGTTTATTTTTAATTTTGTATTGCAATGCAATAATTTACTATTTTCGTTTTAGACTACTCCAGATATTTGTACACTAGAAACAGTAGAAAACTACGGACCTCCTTTCATGGAACACCAATTGTAACAATACTCTTCCAAGTGAATAATATTCTATTCATACTCAATTAGTTTTAACCGAAGTCTTTTCCAGTAATAATCAAGTTACTCGCTCAGCGATTTTTAAACTATTTAAAATAGATTGCGTTCCCGTGGTTCCACCCTAATCTGAAGTTTCACGGTATAAAAATGTACATTAATCGTGTGCTGAGAGGGTGGTCTCGCTTCGTAAGCCAAATTTATAATATCGCTAAACTTGCTTTGCAGATTTTAGCATTTTGTCAAGATTTTTTGCTGAGGATAATTAATTCCGAAACTGTGGTCCTTTTTTTTCAACTGCTTTATAGTACAACTCTACCGTTGTTGTACCGTTTTTTTTCTTTAAAGTGTTAGTATTAAATGGGTGATGTGACGCAGTGATGTTAAATAAGGTGTTTTTTTAACAGAAAATTTAAGTTTCAAAATCAAAATAAGTAGAAGCTAAGAACTAGAGAGCTAGATCATAAAATAAATTAGCATGAAATGTTGTTGTAAACACTGCGTAACTTATGTTTTTTATCTTTAGTTTTTAACTCTCCATTGTTTTAATGAGCTTTCCAAAATTATTTTCTAATATAAATTAAAACCCCAATAAAACTTCATGAAGGGTTAATTCGTTATCCATTCAATGGAGATTTAAAAAATACGTTTCATTTTAAAGGTTTAAAGGAGCTTCTATAAAAAAGTTAAAACGGTCTGATGAGCAGATATTCTGATTCAAACGCGTTATCCAGTGAGCGTAGCAATATGAATCATGGCTCGGAGCTACGAATGTCGTAATGGATGGCTAGTTCCACTGACGGCATACATTTGTGAATTTATTGTCAATGAGTAATGGCCGTCCCGTGCTGTGCCTCGTGAATAAAATACTTTTTAATGGATTTGGTAGTTACAGTTTGGGTAGTACAAATGAGAATTGATAGAGTTTTACGGACAGTATGTTTCAGGTTTTTTTAGAAAACATTTTTTGCATTTGGCTATTTCATACTTGTATCGTGTGGGGTCTATCTTCGCAAACATTCAAGTCACAGTATAAATACACCCAATTGAAATGTATTAATCAGATAATTTAAGGTAACCCCGGGTATGAGACTGATCAGTCTCAGGCGTAATCTGAATGATTGAATTTTGTTTCCTTGAAGTTAATTTTTAATTTTTTCAACATACTGAAATCTGATTCTTTTCATTATAAGTAGATTTTGTTTCTTTTTTATATTCTTTGGCCTACTCTACATATTAAACATATGGTTTTCTGAGCATATGCCTTTTACATTACACTCCAAGATATTCATCTAATAAGTTAGTTTTTTTGCCAACTCTTTACCAATTTTGATTATCTCTTAGACATGAATGAGAGCGCGTCTATACCGCATCCATTCCGTTATGGCTCATCATATCTGAGACCCATAGCTTTGGGTTCGGTGGACCGGGGAAACTTCATTTGCGAGTTCCTCTGTCCGTGAAATGAAGTCTGCTCGATATTGCGATCATGTTATATTGGTACCGGATACGAACGAAACGCTTATAACAACGCTTTCTTCCTCTAAGTAGCATTTGATTGCGTTTTTATGAGGGGCATTGTTTGGTATTCCCTTTTTTGTAATGTATATGCAATACTAGGTGATCCTTCTTTTGGTCAGGCCGACTTGTTAATTGAATTCATTGAAGCTGCAGCCCATACTCATAAAATAATGTCCAGTCATTAAGGAGTTCAGTGACATATATTTTTTATTATTATTATTTATTTATCTTTAAACAAATAGGTAGGTAACTTATTAACTAAGCCCCACAAAAATATGATGCGTATGATTTTGTACTTGCGCTTAGTACGCAAGATATGTGTATAATCTTGATTTAGTAGAAAAAAGGGAGCGAACTGTCGTGTAACTTGATGTTTTTGTAAACAATAATGTCTCTAAAACTTTAGCTGTTTGTGTTTACAAAGAAATGTATTTAAATCGATAATAACTCGAAAATTCAATAGTAAAATCAAATTTCATTTGAAATTTCTTTATTCTTTAAGTGGCACTTTAATGGAAATTCTAGATAAAGAATTTTGAACAATTTTTAGCTCTCAATTAAACTAATACAGAGTCCAATTTAACAATAGTTCAATATTTTCTTAACTTGAAAAGATTAAACATTGTGGGATAGACGTGTTATATATGATTATGCCTTATATTTTTCTTTGACGCAATTCACATCAAGGTTTTATTATTATTTTAGAGTTTGCATCAAAATTCATTGATTTGTGTTTATTTAGTAATGTAGGATGCTAGCTAGGTAGAGTAGGTAGGATGATTCCTTCACAAGTTTATGAATTAATTAAAAGCTATTTACGTTACTCACGCGAAACATGATTAATTTAAAACAACTACATGAATAACGGATAAAATAACAACGTAATAATAATTTAACACTTGAATATCAATGTGACGATCTGTAACCACTCATAAGCGTCAAAACAAAACCGTCTACAGTATTTTTTGATTCTAATATGAATTAATCAATAAAAATGTTAGTCTAGAAGGGGAGCGACGAACTATTGCAAGAGTTTTATAAAAGCCGTTCAAAAGTTGTTCAGGTTTAAGAACCAAAATTTAAATATTAGAACCGAGTCTCCGATGTCTGTCCTTCAGTCATCAAGTCACCAGGATGTCTTTCAAGAAGCGATGTTGCAATATTGCATGTATACTTATGCGATATTTTGAAGATGATGTTAATGTGTTATTGCCGCTATAGCAACAAATTATGCAAGAATGGTCATATACTCGATGGGAGACCATTTACTTTGAAACCGTTTTTCTCTACCCTATTTCTGCTGAGCTTGTTGAGAGTCTGACTCGCATTTAACTTTCTTTCCAGTAGATCTCTTGTGAGCCTGAGTAATAAAATTCGGATGTTAGTCTGTTGCTTTGTCAGTACATATCATAAACTACATCTGTTTTAAACTATTTTTAAATTTATTAGTAAGCAGGAAGTACATAGGTGTATTTGAGGATAATACGTTTTATTATACGTGTAATAAAGCATTGAAAAGGTAAAGAATAAGGTAATATACATTGTAGCAACTTATCATGTAAGGTTCTTTATAGTATCCATAAGCTATGTAGCAATAACTAACGAATATTATACCGACCTAGATTTAGGTACTATAGTCGTATAGCCGTAACCGGCAGTATTGATTTTCATGAAAAGTAACTTTATATGAATACACCAAACTATGTGTACTGTAGCTGTTTTCACTGAATAAAGTCCATGTCTGTTTGAGTAAAGAGTACTTGTTAGGCACGGCTGCATCAGTATAACATTTCAGTGTTTGAAGTCAAAGTACATATTTTGGGACCTCCTGAAAATTTTCAGAAATCTGACAAACTCCGCCCCTTTACAGAACCGGCTGCGATTGGTCGGATTTCATCTACGTCCGTGCACGTAGCAGCCAATGGCGGTAGGGGCTACGCGCAGCCGTAGCGGCAAAGCATAGAGGCGCGCGGGGAGCTACACGATCGACAGACGCTACAGCGGAGCAGCTACGCCAGGGAACTGAAAAATGTAAGTACTAATTATTATATTTGTCAGGCATTAGTTTAACTGTGAAATCTTTGGTATAGTAACCTAAAACTATCAGTATTACTATATTTTTGTAAAGTGGTGTTAAAAGTATCATATACATCTACATACAAAGTATGTATGTATAGGCAGGTCCGTACATGCTGGTCGATTATGTAACATTAGGGCTACATAGTTAGAAAGATTATTGATTTTTCCTTTTGAGTTAGATTCAATTTCGTGATTCTGTGATCGCAAAACTCTACACAAAGTTCCATAATCAGTGAATAGTTTTGAAAGGCCTAGAACTTATAATTTCTTTTTTTTTGTATTTTGAGGTGGTTCCTTTAATATAATTTTATTTGTAGGTGTTAGTGAAAGGTGTCATTTGATGTGGGACGTGGGACCGGCGTCATGCAGGGGCTCAATGCCGCGAAGGAGAAGGCCTCGGGGCTCTTCGCCAACAAACCCCTTCTGTTCAAGTAAGTCCTAGTCTAATTAGAAAATTTTCATTCTAGGTACTAGGTATTTACGGCTTTTAAGCATCGTTTTTTCAAAGATTCCATTTCGTTAATCGGAAAACGGATGCGCCGTTACCTTATGTGGATAAGTAAGACTTACAGTGAACTTCCTAAGAAACAACTATCGTTCAGTTTCGTATCGTAGCATAACTTGTACATGACCTTTAAAGAGCAGGGCATGAAAAACCACGATTGCGTGGTTTGGATGTAATGCATGAAAGATAGTTAGGTAATTTAAGAGGTAGTTGTGTCTTTTTTGCTCTTCTTATATCCTAATAGTAACAGAATTGGGAATTCAAAGTACTCTTGAAAGTTTTCGCGTTTATGGCAGTGCTGAGGAACATTAAGGCTTAGATCTAGACACACGTCATTGCTAAGAAGTTTTATAATATCACATTAAGCTATTCTATCAGTGTTGTTGCAAATAACCCCATGTAATAACTTATGAAGATAATTTAGCGACTAATTAAAAATAATGTCATAAAAATATCACTACGGAGAATATTGGTATCTAATACAAAAAAAAAACTATTAAGCGCTTAGTAATTAAACAAATGAATATCATCTATTGTTAGTGCGCTAAAAGTAAAGAATATAACGTATATTCTAACTGTGAGTAACAACATAACCATGGCTTTGCAATTGGAGAAAAGAGCAAGCGACGGAAATGGAACATGATCAGAAAGGCCTACTTTTTCCATGGAAACGTCATTAATCGGAATTGAAGGCAAATACCTTAGAGACCAGTATTCTAAAGTTTTTAACACTACAGAGCAAATTACAATTTGAACGTGACCAATAACTCAATCGTTCAGAATACTATTCCTTTGTAGCGTAGATATTGTCGCAAAACTATGTCAGAAACAGATTTGATCAAATTATATTTTTTATAACTGATTACCATTTTCTCTCTGGCGAATGGATATGTTAACCAGTAACTTAATTCTTATGCGATTTGCGTAATCTGATATAAAGGTCCGAAAAGAAGGAGGTTTTCGTTACTCTAATTTGGTTAAGAAACTGACTCAATCGTGATAAAAAATCAAGTTCGACTTTTATAAGAAGCTGGCTTTAACTAACCTTTAAGTAACGGCTACCTTTTAATCCGTTTTCTGATTTATAATAAATAAATAATTAAATGAAAATACGTCTCCAATTTTAGGCATCACTCTACATTGATGCACAAGAAGGAACGCAATTCCTTCTCTTGAAAATTATCTCTTCATGTAGCCATTCCGAAGAAATATTTAAAAGTATGTTTAATAATCTTAGTTTATCCACTATTAAGACATTTGCATATACACTAGACATAACTTAAACCTTAACTGTATAATTATTTCTAAAACACGAAGCGATCTTCCATTCTCTTACACATAACAAATATCAAGAAAACATCGTATAAACAATAGACGGTTGAGCAACGCGCGGGGAATCGAACCAATTTAGTTGGAAGCCGCGAGTCGATCGCCGATAATATTGACAGCCGGATAATACTTGTTGCAATCGAAATAAAATATAAGGGAGGAGAAATCTCGGACGGTTCTCTAACGAGCATTTGTGATGTAGGGCCGACATACACTTCCATTACATCAAAAAGTTCAAAATAAATATGCTTTAATTTTTGAAGAGTCCAAGAAAACCTCATAATTAGAGAAGTATGGTCAGAAGTGTGATGGCATGAAGGATATGATGGAAATGCCTTCGTATGTTATAGAGATTAGTGGTATAAAACGCTGCATCTTCAATGGAGTCTACTTTCCTAACGCTAAAACTGTAAAAAAACAAAAGCAGTATTTTCCATTATTGAGTACCTACTTGATCGATCTATAATATACCTCAAAATATTTTTTTAGGAAATAGCATTTTTTTTTAATTTTTCCCTCCTTTCTGTTATTTACATCAAGCCGCTTGAAAAGTACAACTCTGAGAATTGAACATTGATCATTATGCTATAAAAAGTGCCACAAAATTAGCAAGTTAGAAATATGCTTCATCATCAATTTATACCCCTAAGATGAGGGTAACTGTCCTCCCAACTGAAATATCTTAATGTTGATAAATACACGTCTCTTTCCCTCCTTAGTCTTCATTTATTTTGGAACTGATTTCTTTCTCTTTATAAAATGATACTAGGTCTTTTAAGGGTACTAAAAAAGCGTTTTATACTGTTTAGAGGAGAAAAAATAAAAAAATAATTAATAATTCACCCAATATTTTTTTTGGAGTCATAACATTTAATTAATAAATGTCGGTTATCTTAATGGAAATAAGAACAATCCCTTCTAACAGATCATAATACTAAATGGTCCGGATTCGATAAATAATGCGATTACTGCGTTAGCTGGTGGCAGCCCTAGAGGTACAGTCGAGTGCTC
Source organism: Trichoplusia ni (assembly GCF_003590095.1). Taxonomy (NCBI): domain Eukaryota; kingdom Metazoa; phylum Arthropoda; class Insecta; order Lepidoptera; family Noctuidae; genus Trichoplusia; species Trichoplusia ni. The sequence continues at coordinate 7,149,417 of NC_039486.1, read as the reverse complement.
AGCGCTGATAACAAACAGACATCATCCGGATTTGTGTCGTCATGCGAACACTCCCGCTCCAAATGCACGAGCGGTACATTCGCGCACATAAGTATATTGTTACGGCGATTTGTTCGCAAATCTTACCGTGCCTCGTTTTATGATCGTAATACCCTTTGCAGAATTTGGTTTTGTTGCTATTCGAACGTGAAGACAAAATATAAATCGGGGAATGTTTTTCTCTTATAAATTGATTTTCAATTTTTTAAGTCCACCAGAAACACAGGATATTCAATTAGAAAATAAAATTTATGTTTCATACTTTTTCCAAACTCTGAATTTCTTTCTGAAGTTATTTTATATTTCATGTTTAAAAGGATAATTCTTAAAAGCGCTAATTCAAATTTACAAACGAAAATAAAAATCCTTATAGAAAATTGAATAAAATTCAGGCTACAAAAAATATGTCGTAGGCGATGGCAAAAATGGGTACTAAGATTTAATCGAGATAGATCGGCCAAAGGCATTTATAATGACCACTAGGTTTTAAAATGATAAAGCAACATACATCTGCGTCTCTCGAATTATCCCTACGGTAAGCTTATAAATTGCATAGCGACGAGCAACCAAAGTAGAAGGGTAGCCGGTTCATTATTTAGTCCGTTTAAATCACTAAGTCCTTAAAAGACATTAGCAGGCTTTGTAGCGTTATCGCAGTACACAAAAGAGATTTGGAGCCAACTGACAAGGGGAGGTACCCGTCACTTTATACAATAATATTAAGCCGTAGTCTGCTTGATCTGAAGTACCATTTAATGGGAGATTATATTTTAATTGGGAGTCTGTACATTAAAAAATGAAGGAACGCGCTATAACAGGTGTAGTGGAAAGGTATGAAATAGCAGTGTAATTGTAGGGGTAAAAGCCGCAAAACGAAAAAAGTAAATGAGTATATGTCGTGGGCCGGTATTTCAGTACTATCGGTATTTATTGCCCAATATATTTGCAATAACCTGTCACCATTAAATGGTCCAGAAGGGTAGCCGCAATTTATTTTGCACACATTTGGCTATGAAAATGTCTAGACAACTAAATACGTGTTGAGCACTTACGCTAATTGTTTCCGCCATTTGAATATTGCTCACGACAATTACTCGATTGGACGCCAGAGGCCGCTGCTGCGCGGACCCCTAAATTAATTGCTCTCGCTCTTGTTTTATTTTGATGAGGACAAAACTGACTGCTGAAATGGCTAAAATATGAGAGGGGACGCTATAGAAGTGACTTCAAAATCGATTATTTCTGATACAATGTCTTTTTACGATTTTGCTTTGATAAACGTTGGATCATAGGGTGTTAGACTGTTTTTGTAAAAAGGTACTATAAGCAATTTACAATATTTTCGTAAATATGTATGCATCTTTAAGTATTTGTACTATTTCTGGATACAACCTGCAAAATATTTGAATTTTATGAAATACAACCTGTCTGTATGGGATGGCTGGGAAAATGGCTAAAGCGTTAAAGATAAAGTCATCTGTAGCCGAGTTAGTGAATTTCCTGTGTAGCGTAAAATCAATGAGGAGACAGGCAGGTAACAAACTATATTTCCTCAATCTGTGCCTTCATCCGGTCGGTGTTATCGATATCCGGGGAGAATCCGTTTATCGAAGGAATACTATTCACATTAATGACTGTCATAGAGTTTTTATTATATCAAAGCAGTGATGTTCACTGATTACGATTACTTCATAAAAAAGGTAAATACTATTTATGTACATATATGTGTACCCTGGTGTACATTGTGTAATGAGTGTATATAGGCGAAATATAACCTACAAGCTGTTGCAACCGCTTTAAATGAAAATATATTAATTATGGGAACAAAATCGGGATAATAACTATGTTATAATATATGTTTAACTAGCTTATAAGCTGTTTGTTTCATTAGTTTCGTGTTAATCTATTAGGTGGTTATTGCGTGACAGAGCGTTTATAATATTAGTAGGATAGTAGGCTTAGATTGATAGAGAATTATTGTCTTCTTCGACTCTACGTCACCTATATTGTAGATGTATCTTTGCCTAAGTAACAGGAGCACGGGTTAAACGTTCTCAGGGTATACGACTTTGGTGTATTAGGCCCATGAATAGGTGACCGTCTCAATTTAATGAGTTGATAATTTGTTTCCAGAGGTATATTGAATTTTGGACCCCGGCCTTCATTTATGTATCTCTGACAGTAGTCAACGTCGTCAGAAGACAGAAAATCGGACAAACGGTCTGAATGAGAAGTACGCTTGCCCTGGTATAGTTGAAGAGTTAAGTCACTTCTTTTAAATCATACGAAGCTACATCCCTTTAGACAGGAAGTTTACCAGAGCATCCAAAATACATATAACGAAAGCCTCAAAATGTAGAGTTCCGTATTTCTATGATTCATTTGGTTTCAGTTGGGAAAACTCTAAGCTAAATTCATTTTTTACAAAAACAAGAAATTTCAGGGTTTCGTATTTAGGGAAATTCGCATGAAGGCAAAAATTTTTTTTTCTTGATTTTCTTCTTCATACAAATATCCTCAAAATTCAAACCGCAAATGTAGACCTTACAATGCATGTTCCTTCTGACAGTAACATAAGTAACGAGACAAGCATTGTTATTCAACAATAGGATTGAAATATGATTCAGATGTTCATGTAAACAGTCCGTAGTCTGTTCACCATAAAGTTTGACGTCAAAGTGTTATATTACTTAACTAATTGGCGAAGCTCGCCTCAGGGTTTGCGGATGAAATTTTAATAAGCTTTGCTAGTCTTGATGTGGGTGGACATAGCCAATTACCAATACATAAATTATAATGTTTTAAAATTTCTTTACAACGAAATAGGAAAAGATTTTTGATGATCAATGCTCATAAAATTATATATCCTATATCCTTCATGCTAAGACACAGTGCGGATGTAATTTCTTATGTAGGTGGTATATCAAGGACAAAATTAAAATACGTTTAATATTGTAAAAGTAGCATTTTTGCTCGACATACAAGAACAAAGATATTAAATATCCGAGCAAATATAATGGAAACAGATTGTAATGCAATAATCTCTAGTTACGACAGATGAAGAAGGATCTTACGACTTGCCGACGTAGAGTCGGCGTCGTAGTAGACTGGGTATTAACACTGCCCCATTTTTTTTGGAAACCAAGTAGCACTATTTTTGACGACCTAACCTTATCTCCATTAACCTCAAAATATTTGGCTTCGTATCTCGTCCTCGATTTCGTCCGTGAACTAAACCGGGCTAATCGTGTCGTCATCCCCGGAGATCGATAGTCCCGGTGCCGTCTTGTCTGTCCGGCGGGACGGCGCGGCGCCTCCGCCGGCGGCACGGCGCGGCGCCAAGGGGACGAATCTCCGCAAATAAATCTATCTTATAAACCACTGATATTTATTATTTATTTTTGTTGCCGTGTATTATTGATTTGGTCGTGATTAGCTGATTTGATTGGGGGTAATTTGGTGATTTTTGATTGAGGAATTTCGGTAAGGGAATGGTAGCCTCATTAAGATGCCTTAAGATACGTTCTTAAGTCAAATCAACTGAATGATGTTACACAAAATAATCTTAACGTAAACATGTAACTAATACTAAGATAACTAATTAGAATAAAGATAAAATGGACAGAATGTGTATTGAAAGTTTTTATTGAACTGTGTATTAGAAAGAAAATCTTTTAGAATTTTTCATTTTTTTTTTATAACATGAATATAACTTAACTTCAATATTTAATTAGACGTTTCAAAACTGGAAGGCAAATTTAAAAATTAAAATTTAAAAAGTATCAAGGGTTAACAAATTATGAGCAACCCTTAAAAAAAATATTACAAACTCAATCATCTATTGAAGTAAACGATAATTACAAAGTCCAACTAACTCTCGATATTCTGTTGAATTAAAAACCCCCCTCGGTTTGACTTATACTCATTAAGGGAACTAAATTGTCGTAATGAGAATCCTCTGTGAAAGGACACAGATTTAATTTGCTGCGTGGACGCTACCGCATCTACACAGCTACCGGCATTAATCCCACTTCAAAGGGCATGCTGAAATTACAGAACGTATACGTATAGAGGTATTATATTCAAATGAACGTCAGTCTTGCACAGTTGATTATTTTTGACTCTTTGTAAGCGAGCTGTATCAATGTTAATGAATAGAGGTATTGGTTGTGTGTGTGGGATGCTAATTAGTCCGTCGGAATATTCTGCAATATTGATACAGAGACGAACAGAATTAAACTAGTTGTTGTTTTTTAAAATGCATGCAGTTTTCAGTATTTAATATCTTTATAAAAAAGAGATCTTATCCTCTTAATCCAGTTACATGGCAACATGTTAGTCAGACTGGTTGTCAGACTTTGTAGCTTCTGACTTCCCGTAAAAACGAAAAACAGCAGAAGGCATTCCGGTAACAAATATTATTAAATGTTTAGCATGTGATGTTTTATGCCTTTCTTATTCTATATGGGACCCACAATTAAACATGACTTCCGTAATACGGAGAAACTCGTTATGACATAGATGGGCACCCATCCATGTACTGACCGTAGCAATTGTAGATGAACCTGTGATCGATAAACTTGTGCAGTAGTAACCTAAATAGTAAATTTTCTATTTTGGATGAGACGTCTTCTTGAAAAAGAAATCTTGTTCACTCCCTTCTGCTACATATTTTTAGAGAGCTGATTATAGCTTAATATTTTTGTAGTGTGTTTTCTCACTTTTTGTTTTCTTTTTTTTCAATCCTCTTCTTGGCGTGAATAGTATCGGTATTTCAAATATAAACGTGATTTCTGTCAACAAAAAAATATTTAACTTAAAACCCGTGGTCTGTTTAACACGCTTTATGTTTCTCGGTCAAATCCCCTTAATCCCAATAACTGCGTATTGCGGCAAAAATCTCTGTGTTAAAACAAAGATAGACGTCTGGCGCCAGGCGTAGGGCAGACGCCGCGGCGCCGCTCGGCCCACTCTCCTGCCTTCATAAACGACAATGTAGCCAAACACCATAGACCAGACAACTGACGTCACTACACGTGCCTATTTTTACCATTCTTTTATGGTAAAATATTTGTTATTTTTTGTAGAGCTGGGTAGGTATTGTAATAACAACTATAATATGACAACTGATGGAGAGATGAAATCATCAAATGAAGATACTCTTTAAGAATTCTGTATTTTAACCTGGAAATTAAATGTTATGTTTTGGAAACAGACACATGATATATTTTTGAAATAGTCACGCTACAAGAAAGCCGCAACATACTGCGTTAGAAAAGCAATTACAATTTCTAATAATTTGCGACAGCTGATAACATTCCAATAGTATTTATACTTGTGGCTATATTAAGATTATTATCTCTCTATTCACGACACAGAGAGTTGAAGTATAAAAAGCAGAAATACTATTTCGTATTAACTAGTACCACTTCTGTCGCTAACCTTCTCTGTGTACAAGTGAGATCGACATTCGTTCGTTTTCCTCCACTAATGTACGTGGTGTGCAAATATTTGCGTTCGAAGACTTATTGATCACAGATCATGACGGCTCGCACTTGACGCGGCTTCCGTCACGCGCCGAGTGCTTGTAAGATGGTGTGCGTGCGTTTTGTACTCCCAACCCTAGTTCGGAAACAATGTTGAGTTCTATCAAAGTATATATGCTGCTTTTTTATTTTTCTTAGTAATTGCAGTAATGGGTAACAGTTATAGAGATGAACATAGTACATCGTACATAATGTTATCGTAGTAGACAATACACAAATGTGAAATTTAATAAAAATTATACAAAACTCTTACAGAACATAATCAAGGGAATATATGTATAGTATACCTACTTAATGATTTGTAAGACGTCTGAACTAAAGCAAGTTTATTTTAGTTTAAAAATAAAAAAGTTAACATCTGTGGTAATTACAGAGAAAATTCATTTCAACATTTTGGTGATTTCTAAAATTTCGTACATACCGTACTATTTTTCTGAACTATTCGTTTGTATGGCTTCTTTGTCGCAAATTGTTTAATTTCCTTTTAAAAAACCAACTACAAAGTTTTGTAAGAAAAACTTACATCACAAATATTTCACCACTTAGAAGTTTTAAATAACTTCAGTGTTTCGTTCTTGAACTTTATGAAATTAATGACCTCTAAATAACAAAAGCTTTTACTTACAAATCTTTAATAAAACGTTTAGAATGTTCTATAATATTAGTAACAAGTTAATACGCAGAGGCGTTTCAGCTCTCGATTGAATTTCCGGTCGGTAATGACGTTGCGGGCCGACGCCACCGGAAATACCGTTAATGCATGTCAATTGTTGTGCCCTTAACTTTGTTGGCTACCACTCTCGTGGCTATACTCAAAACGTTTTGAAATATTTTAAACTTAATGGCTTTTAGCTTTTGTAAAGTGCAGTTTGGGACGACGTGACTTTATTTTGCAAATTGTTTTTTGTCATATTCTCTTATAATGACATATGGTGTTGCACGTGTATTCTTTATATATTGGTACAGAGGAGAAACATGTTCTTTGTTGAACAAACATCAAAATAAATGGAGAAAAAATAGAATAAAAACATTCAAAGTAATTATAGTTAACAGTACATAATCGTTATAATTCAAAGTCTTCAGAATTAGAAATTCTATTAAAAGAATAGGTTTAACAGCTGATCGTTATACCTCGTGATATCTTGACCATTAATTAATAAAATACCTCCAGTTGCTATGGCGATTTATCCTCTCGATTCAAGTCGATTTAATGCCGCGATCTATAAAGAGGGCCGAGCTGAACAAATATTTGTATGGTCCACAGTTGTTTATTACTCCCTCGGGTGACGTTGTTACATACGAGATTGATCCATACACTGACATAAGTAAACTAGGTAGCGTTAGACGTTATTTGAAGGAGACATTTCTGAGTTTAGCAGACAATTCTAACTTTACAAAGGCATTCGACATTCCGTCACACTTAGAAGAAAAACAAGTGATGTACGCCATTCAAGACACCGCACTATTGTGAACGAGCTGACGCGCAGACTCCCTATATGTACACAACAAAGGGTTGCACTCGCAGATTGCTTAATGGACAGTGAAGGCTGAGATAGCAACGTGATAAATCACCGACGTGATTACCGAGCCATTATCTAAAATACAATCTCGGGGGCGACAACTTAGAAAGTAAAGTTGTTGATGTAATTGACTATGACGCGTCGGTGTCTCTATTATTAGATTCATCTTCCTTTCTCAACATTGTTTAACGAAATTGATTAATATTGCAAATAAGTAAAATCGATTATTGCTTGAGTTTCAAATGTACCGAATACCGACATACTTATATCAAAACACGTGAATAGTAGAAACCACAAAATTACATTTGTACTCGCGATCCACCCTCGGTAGTCGATCAACGGCAAACAAATAAGCGAATTGGTACAATCGAGTCTATTTCATGCAAGCCCCTCAAGTGACGCGCTCAAAGAGAAGCTCGAGCGATCCGCGGCGTGCGGCACGCCTTTGACGAACACAAAGTTACAAAGGCAGCTTTACGAGTACGTGTGGATATTACCAACACAATCCAGAAAAGTAATTAAAAATTAAATCGAAAATTCTTTGTCTAATTCACACAAAGAAACCAATCACACCCGAAATCTAAACCACTGTTCTGTTCTACACTGTACTACAATATTATTACTAACTCTAGTTTAAAATGGACGTATCAATCGTAAAAGCAAGGGTAAATTAATTACGACTCGGCAATACTCATCAATCTTACAATAAACATTTACATCACATCGTATTGAAATGTAGGCTTAGTATTTAAATGGATTCCCATTTGTAGTCCCGAAACATGAAAATAGCGTGGCTCTCAAACAGAGAGGGGTTGCGTAGAGTTAATAAAATGCGCAAAGCGTTCGCTGACAAGGATGTATGCAAATCAGGCGACAGACTTGTAAGCCTGTGGAAAATACTCTCTTTGACAGTGCACTAGTGAGATACTGGGACATTTATTTTTCACTATCATGAATTTGATACATAATAATGAGGAAAATTTATGGTCTTAAGAAAATCTTCCATTCTTGTAAAAAAATCTTAAACGAAGACATCTTACTTAACAGAACTTACCAGAATCTTGTTCAAAACCGTACACCGTACGTTTGATACAAAAGTCCTTCAGCCTTTTTTAGTGCATTGTATAAGAGCCGTCTCTATTATTTGTCTAGTCTGTGGCAGGCGTACTTTTAAAGTATATTGCGTATCCTCATACATACGTATGGTGAGGGTTATTGTTGTTTTTCAAAGCCGGTAACGTTTCGCCCATCTGAAAGGGGTTTCACCGCGGTTTCACCTCGCTTCCAACAGATTTGTAGCTACGCATTGTACATTTAATACACGGTGGGTACTTTTATAACGGTCGGATTTATTGAGTGTTTAGGATCCATAAAAATGTAACTGCTTCAATAACAATATTTAGTGGTTTACATAAAATCACGTAGAACAGTTTATGACAGATTGGTGATTCATTAAGAAAAAAAATGTCAATCTTTATTACATTGTTTTATACAGCACTCTATCATACATAGAATTTCAATGAGATTATTCTGTTTCAAGTCTAGACTGAAATCGAAGCAGTTTCGTATAGTATCTTAAATCACATTTCATACTAAATCCACTTTAAAAGTTTAATGATCTTCAGAATGAATAAATCAGTCTAGAAAATTCTTAATTTACTCTACTATCTCAGACACGATAGGATCAAATGGATGCAACTTAAACGGGCATTAAGAAACATTTTTGCGACCTCCCCGAGATAAGTTTCTCTTGATCCCGGCCATTGTGATAGTCATCTGTAGAAAACTCCGTGGAAAGCCCCGGACTCATTCGCCATTCATGGGGCGATTTGATTTACTTAAGATCTTTGGCTTGATACCGTCTATTAAGCGAGTGGTTTGAGAGGAAGGTCGCTTTTATAAAAGTATAATGTGATGTGTTGTCCAAGTACAGCTATATAAGATAACGTTTTTTATGCTATAAAATACTGGGATATCGAGAATTTGGCCAATAGTTTAACATACTTATAAGATGATTTTTTTATTAAAAATCGCAAAAACACTATAAGAATCCTTTATTATTAAAGATGTACTTAAGCATTACTCATCAAACGCATTCTGACTCTACGAAGGTTTTATTTGACCCCATTTAATAAAGTGATTTCATATAAAGTTCTTGGATATTGTTATGACTAATAAAACAGACTAAGGAAGCATTTGTTGAGAATTTGGCGACGTTTCATATGAATTGGGAACTCTAAAATTAAAATTTATTTACCTACACATATTATTTTTAGTAATCAAAAAGTAATCTAAATGATTTTTATACTGTTTTTTTACAAAAGAGGTGCATTAGAAGGGTGGGTTAACGCGTGGTTCCGGGCGAGCGGACAGACGATTTATAAAATGAGTTTGCGGTGCAACCAAGCCGTGATACCCCATTGGTTACGTCTCACTTCTTTATTAGTGATGCTACGATACCGGAGTTGCGTGGTATCGATAAAATGTTTTATGGTTTTTGTGACGGAAAATTATAATAGAAAAAAGGTCTTAATGGGCGATATTTTTCCAAACTAATTAAAGAGAAGATAGGTCTTTATTGTTTATAGAAATCGTCTTTAGACAGTAATCTATGAAAAATCAAGGCTGTAGAATTAAGATTAGCAAAATGTTCTGCAAAACAATGTGTAGTAACTATATGTCATTTATTACTTTCATAGATGTTTTTTATTCCTATACAAGAAGTATGAGATAAAGTATAACGTAGTAGATTCCCATTATAATAGAGCAGACCAAAAAAAAAAATGAAAAAAAAAAAACAAGAACAAGGACAACAAAGATTCCCACTTTTATGCTAAGATAATAAACATAACAATATGAATTACTATGTAAAACTTAAAATTTAATCAAAAACAAAAAGAAAATTTTATCGATAAATGAATCACAATAAAACAAAAAAGATATCAAAGCGGTACATCACTATTTCACGGGCATTTGTCGCGGGACGTCACCATTTTTCCCTCGCTGCGCCGCCATCAGTGGAAAGTTAAAAGCATTGAAAGACATATCGCGGGTTCCTTCCAAGCTTCATTGTTCTCTCGCCCTTTGTCCCGCGCCGAATGTTTTAATGTAATTGGCTTTGTGAGACGATTTTTTTACCCCACTTTCCTTGTCGTGTGTGCGTAACATACGAAAAGTTTCAGTTATATTCAGTCCACTGGACTTATTGTAACTTGGTTCATAATTAGAGTGTTTTCCTGTAATACGAAAATCGAAGAGCAATGAAACCATTTTTCAACTGTTTTATGAAACACAATTAACAATACTTAATACAGTTTGTCAGTAGAAGCAATAATATCGTTATGAAATGTAGAACAATAATCACAATTCCATTCATCGTGTTTCCAGTCGGCAGTGTATCGTAGTATCACAGAAATAATAACGCGATATGCATATTACTATAACATCCTTCCTATTCTAACTACCCCATCTCCTCTGACTCCAGTAAGTGAGTTGGATATAAATTGGGGCATTGTCTGTGAATCTGGAGCAATCGCGAGACTTTTAGAATCATTCTGCAATAGAACGAGAAATACGAAGTCCAATACCGAGTTTTTGTCCTTCTCGTTTATTGAGTTTCCTTAAGGGCAGACAGGGAGAGATAAGGATTGATTATTATTATCGTCGCGGAATTTTTGCAGAATAAGATAGCTGATCTTGAATGAATTCCCTTTTGTTTTCTCGCTCTGATGCTGTTTCGTTTCGCTCTGGCGCACAGGACTTAGCACTATATACACTCCTGTCACCAGAATACAGGATCAATCCGCAGTGTGATTCGGTACTTTTTTACAAAAAATATTACCTAATATTTTTGATGGACAGTTTTGTCGAATTGATAAAGTATTTAACATTATTATCGGTTTCTTATCGAATGGAGAACATCAATAATGTTTCGAAACTCAACTGAGAAGCTAATTACTAATTATTTTAGGTTGTATGGCGCCGCTCATTAAGTAAGATGGTAATTAATTAATGTAATTATGAACTTAATAACAATTCCGCCTAAGTCTCGCTGGGTCTCAAGGGTTACAGATTATGTAGATATTGATATAAATATAAGTCAAAAAAACTCAAAAATTCTACTATTTAGTTATTTCAGATTCTTTTCGGATGTTCGTAAATTGATTTCAGTTAAATTTTATTAATTACCAATGTTAATTATAATCTACCTTCGATTTTAGTTCATAGCTATATTTCATTGAAAATCTACGTTTTTACATTAACTCATATTGAGACAAAACATTTTCGTGTTTTAAAGCTATAAATCAATTAACAGAATCATAAATAGGCAACAGGTCAAATGTCTTTGCAGAATACCGCTGTGAGTGAGGACAGAGGGAGCGTGGCACGCATTTCTGGCTAGTTTGATACCAGCTCCCGTTCACATCACTACCGTTCCTCGGTTCGCGTTAAATATACGATAAATTACTCCTGATTAATCGTCTTCCCGATATATCGTTGGACTTTACGGAACAATGAACGTGTTTTATCACAATTCAATGTGTTCTTGACTTCTTACAACTTGACTTACGAGTGGATCAAACAGTGCTTTAAAAAAAACTTCAAGAATATTTTTTCTTGTCTACTATAAGTTTATTTGAGAGTTTAAAGAAATCCACAGGTTGTTGTTTCTATGTGTTCCAAAACGGCCGGAAACGCGCTTGAAATAAGGACTCTATAACTTAAGTGTAAGGTAGTAAGTTGTTTAAAAGATACGAGGGTGTGAATTCTGATATCACCTGTTGATCCTACTGAGAAAATCCTCAGGGAACATGTTTTGGAGGATATTGTAAGTATTACTGTAAGATGTAGAAGATTCACAGATTTACCGAAAAAAATTTTTTTACGGTTTCATATGACTATTGTTGCATTGCCTGATTCTACAGAGCTAAGATTTTTTTGTTATTATTAAGGTATTTGAAAATAGTGATATACACACAATACACATTTAAATTCATGTTGTAAGCAAATTTCCGTTCGGTTTCACAGTGAATACAGTAGACCGTAAATCGGTGTTAACACTTTGACCTTGACAGTGCCCGTATTTTAGAGCAGTAAGGTTTATTTTGGCAAATCGTCATTATGTTTAGCTTGTGACATACCCTACTCTTGAACTACAATTTTTTTACTATTTTTTTTCCTTTTAATAAAATATGTCGTAAAGTTTTTATTCATAAAGTCATCATTCATATTCAAAAGCAACAAATCTAGAATCGCTAATGTACATAGGAAAATCTTTCACGACTCCTTCATTAGAACATTATTATGTGATAACTCAAATCCGATGAGGCATTTCTTCGAAATCAGTTGTCCCTCGTCAGAGACAATAAGTCGGAGCTATATTTATGTCTTCATATGTCACGGTTCCCCTTAGAAACGGTCTCAAGAGACAGCATTACGATGTCACAGGTAGACTAATTTATTTTTACGATACAACTATAACAAAAATATATCAATATAAAACTATACACATACATAAAGTATAGGCAGATATAAATAACTCTGCTCCCTTTTTAGACAATTACTAAGCATAAAAAAGTACCGAAACGGTTACACCGAAGTGCGAGCCAATCAGTGTAAAAGCACTCACACGTATTTTCGGCATACAACAAAGCCACAATGTATAAGGCAAGAAAAGAGCTGCAGGAAAGAATAAGGAACTAAAAGACACATTGTGACCTAATAACAGGTCTATTATTGACGCGAGATCGATACAAGACTCCAGGGGCCTGCGACACGAATATTAAAATTATCTACAAGTCTTCAACGAGTGTCCCCAGTCCCTGTTCTATTAGATTTGAGGGAAAAAATCGCCCTCGGGAGCTTTATTCAATTGGCTGCTACTGTACGTTTACAGGTTGGCATAGACTGCGTTATGTCGTTTATTGTAGTAATCACGTTAATTATTTCTTGTAGTTGTAATTATAATGAATATACAATTTCTTTATGATGATTTTTGAAATTCATTTATGTTAGTACGTTGACACTTATTCAGTAGTATATTAAGGTATAATAATAATTTTAAGTTATGAGATATAAACTTTTAAGCGTGTTCTTAATAGACTGTAAAACACATGAAGAGCGAGTTCACCCCTTGCAGTAGACGCGATACCCGCGTGAAGCATAGCGCTTCCTAATCCGAGGTATTTGCGTAATTGATATTTACAACTAACCTGGATTTGGGAACGCTTTTCCCAGGATTAAATGGGGATTTGTTTGGATTTCCTTCTTTGCGAATTCACTTCAATTTATTTACTGCCTCGTACCTCGTGAGCGCCTATAACGTTTACTGTTATGCCGTTGCTGAATGTTCTTACTTTATTTTTATCCGTTTTTTATTCGTTTCTGCAAAATTCAAACACAAAATAACTGCAAAACAAGTTTCGAACAGATTTAGAAAACACAAAAATTTGAACAGTTGAAATAAAAACCCAAACAGCACGTTTACACAAAAATGAAATAAAAAACCTGCAAATGGACGGGAAAATCAAGAAACAACAGAGGCGTATCCCGGACGTGAGGTACGCGCCGCCCGGCAGATTAGGCGGCAAAGAGAGTAAGAATCTACCAGCCAAATACAACACCATTGCAAATACAACACAGCTGTCTTGTTTGCCTTCCATTTTTATGATATTTGTCGCTGCAAGTTGAGAGAAAATAAAATTTATGTTTGAAATAGAAATATGAAATGGAGCACGTTCATCAGACTGGCTTATGTCGATGCGATTTCATTACTCGCATGGCACGTATAGGCATATACCTATGTGTGTTGTATTGTATATGGTAGTTCATTACTAGAAGTTACAGCCATAGTTACTAGTTACCGCAAAAGTACTCAATCATAACAAGTACGAAGTGAAAACTTAAGATCAAAGAAATGGTTGAAACTTCTTAGCGAAGTAACTTTCCTTTATATTGTGTTCAGCGTCGCAAATCGATGAAATTATTGTTTTATTTGCTGCTATCTCTTTTCATTTGATTTCCTCGGCATCCATGAACGGCCATAAAATAAATCTGGTCATAAATAAAGGCAAGGAGCCGCTAACAAGCGTCTCGGGTTCACCAAGTGATATTTCTTAGGTTGCCTCGCCATTTTTGTCATAACTCTATTATGTTCGCGAGTGTCGAAATGCGAGATCATTCACTTGATTTATGGATAGACTTCTTTGTAATAAAGTGAACAAGTTTATTTTAAATTTTCGCTTTTACTCAACGAGTTTATAATGTATGTGATATTTGTGGAAAGCTTTTGTTCTAAATAAATAAAATAATTTAAATTAGATTTTCGGCATTATTTTATAAAAAAAAATACTTTGGGCACAAAGACAAAAAACAATGTTTTATCTTCAACAAATTAATATTGTCGTGGTTATGACAGAATAGCACTATAATATTTCGTAGCTTCGTCAGCTGAATCCGGCTCAATAAATGTATATGTGTAGTGTCCGGAGTGCGCGTAGCTGTAATAGGTCGTTACGTTACATTTATTTATTACATGTTTTATTCACTATCTCGACGCGGTTTCGGATCGTTGACAGACGGGCCTACGTACTCGGGTTCTATTTTACTCAAACAACTTTTCACTGCCACACTTGTGTATACTAAGCGTGCATGAAATGATGCTCGTAGCATTGCTACGAACTTTCGTAGCGGTAATTTTTGACCGCTACAAAAAACACATTTTGATTTGTATCATAAACCTACGCATGTACTAACATCAGTATTACTATTAATGTCACTGCTGCTTAGATACAGTAGTTAAAAGAAAAATGTTGTCTGTTTTACTTTTCCACATTCATCTATGGTATCCCAAATGCATTTGCGATCGGTGATCGCAGGGGGTGGTCGGGAAACAAATTTAACCGACAATTGTAAATCAATTAGAGAGGGTGGCTTTACGGGGTGTAATAGCTACCCCCTCCCGCGAGCGGCGACAGGGCCGGAATTGAACACAAAATACTAGAATACAGGAAATCTTTTTAAAATTACAAGCATTTGTTACAGAAATCACAGTAATAAATACAAAAGATTTATTTTTGAGATATCAATGTAGCAAAAGGTAACAATAAATCGCAATCACGAAACAAATTAATTGAAGCCATTGAAATGGCATCTAAATAAAGGATGTCATTTTGCGTTAATTAAACAAGCTCTCATATCTCGAGTCTTAATTAATTAAGAAGTCTCCGCGTACCGCCCTGGCGTCTATAGGTATTCATAGTGGGGAATGTTCAAGTGCATATTGTGATCTACGCAATAGCCCCCCGGCCCCCAGCCCATACTCTTTTGCCCCCCCGCTCTTCACGTCTGATCCAGGAGTTCTGTCTTCGAGATGTCGAGAAAACCTATACGCATGGCTAATGTTAAAAGCGAAATTTATTGTCCATCT
Source organism: Trichoplusia ni (assembly GCF_003590095.1). Classification (NCBI taxonomy): domain Eukaryota; kingdom Metazoa; phylum Arthropoda; class Insecta; order Lepidoptera; family Noctuidae; genus Trichoplusia; species Trichoplusia ni. The sequence goes on along the minus strand of NC_039486.1, from coordinate 7,133,884 downwards.
TCTTTTGAATGCTAACAGCAAACGTGTAAATTAAGATAATTTCCTGTTAATGACAATTAATTTTTGTAATATTTTGCTCAAAAGACCATCATTGAAGTTAGCAAGTCATTTTTGCAACAAATTTTCGCTTTCTGTATTCTCTCTTCTTCCTAAATGCTTTAAACGTTAAACCTTTTTTAGTAATAAATTAGGATTTTGTCCTCACAGCGGGAACTTGGCGACAAAGTGCCAAATGACAAAGTTGGCTTAGAAGTTTCACTGTGAAATGGAACTCGGTCAGTGATTCAATTTGTAGTCCAAAATTATAATCTATTGTGGAGTCAAGGGCGTGACAAGTATAGCTAAGGTATATAAAACATTGGCATTAGTTATTCCGCTTCATTAAGCTTGCTCCTTGTCGATATAATGTGTAGCAGCACATTTGACCTATTAATAGAATCTGTATGAAATTAAATCAATATTCAAATAAGTAAATGTCTGTATCCATTAACTTTACGTAGACAAACGGGGACAAAACAGTAATTATGCCATTTAGAGTTGCGTCGCATAATTATAGGCATCGTGTATGGGGTGCATTAGCGGCACAATGAAGCGCCGCCGACACGACGCTGCCAAGGGGCTGGTAAAGGGGACAGAGTAACAAAATTGATAATAACCTATTTTTATGTAGTGTTATTAAAAATATTCCTCAGGCTATATACAACGCTAAGATAAGCTGCTCTACATCTGCTGTACTTTTTTTTGTCCTTTTACTTCTATAAATAAAAGTCATGCTTTTAAAACTTTGTCATTCGATTAGCTAATCGATTTCAAAAGATTAATCTAAAAGCTAAAATGTTTTAAAACAAATCAACGCCCAAGTTTAATCACATAATTGAGTAATCAGCTCGACACACAGATGTGTCGGCTGGCGTAACTGTTGACGTCGGCATCTCGTCCAGTCACAGTTAAACGCATTAGCGCGGGGGCTATGGTGCGAGTTGGGAACGAGTGATGGCGTATCGGCTCGTGTTGGGGCGTCGGGCAACTCCACATCGCGCCTCGTTTCCACTTGGTTATGCCTTTTATGCGACGATTCATTACCAACAACGTTAAACGGGGGACGGGAACAGATAGCAACATTTATTACTTTTGTCAGCGGAAAAATGAATTTACACGCCGATGACTTACGTACTGTCGTCGTCGCCCACAAGTCGTTATGCTGCTACATTTAATGGCTTTTGAATTTTACTGGTTTGTTGTGTGGATTTTTTAGATCCGTTTCATTGTTGGTTTGAGTCATCTTGAATTAAATTTTGGTCTGATTTATAATTTATTGCGTCATCAAACGTAAAGTCGTCATAACAATAAACAAAAGTGCAGTGTGGAAGATTATTATTATAAAGGTTGACTTAAATCTTCAAATAATTTCCATATAAAAGCATGGCTTTGAAATTATCCGTGTACCTTATATCCATGCGATAAACAGGACTTTAATACAGTTACAGCTTTTCCGATACAATCCCCGTAGCTCGAGCCGTCAAGAGTGAAGCCTATTAGTTTGCAAACAATGAGTCGCGACGCGCAACGCCAACGGCAACTAATTCAATTTGCCCACTAATGGGCCCACGGCAGGTCGCGCTAGATCGAGAGCTAACAAAAATCCACTCTCCCGATTATTTGGTAAAGCGTAAACAAGTTAGGGCTTGCAAGTATAAAACATTTTAAAATGGCGTTTCTCGTTTTAGAAATGCATTGCTTAGTTCGGAAATTGCTGAGTCACCAACATGTATACAAGTTATAATATAACAGGGTACGAAAGTATTTAAAACAATTTCTATAGAGGTATAAAAGTTGTCCGGTCTTCCTATTGACTGTGGCATAGTCTGTTAACTGCATTGCACTGTACAATGGATACCTAAGTGAAGAATCTCTGACACGACGCAAAGTTGGGAAAGTTCTGCAGTTGTCTCCGACTCTCTCATTAATTTATTGTGAAGAATTTGAATAAAATGTAAAGAAATAAATACTTGATTTTTTAAAACCGCGCAAAGATTTGCTCATTTCTTTCAGTGTTTCATTCTATAATCATTATTTTTTATGTTAAACTCGTTTTCATAATGTCGACATTTATTAGGCAACATTTGTCTTTAACGAGGAGAGTCAAAAATGTTTAAGTAAATTAAATAACCAATCATCGCAATCGCAATACGTTTGTAGATTTTAAAAAGAAAACACATCTAATTTTTAAATAATGAAACAGATTTCATTCCAAGTTAGGTGCTATTGTGATGTAAGAGGTTTATTATTGGTTTCCACCGTTCCTCGTGGCGCCGTGTGGGGTTCAGGTGCGATCTACATGTCACCCCTATTAGCCGGCAGACGCATTTTAATTTTATTTTCTCATACGAGGTGTGTCGTTTCCCATCCGCTTCAATTACAGAGAAAATAGCGCGGAATAACGGAGTAAACTAATTGAAAGTCTATAAGTCTGAATGTGATCGTGGAGCAGTGGAAAAGTTCATTAGGACGAGGATTTTGTTGCTTGTTTTACTTTATAAGAGGGTTTAATTTCTAGTCTATTTTTACTAAATCTTTTGTTGATAAAAAAATATCTTTGTCCTTTGTGAGTTTCTAACAGATAATGTACCTTTAATGTGTCATGATGATCAGTAGACCAAAACATTTATTTTGTTGTTCAATTCGTTGACCCAGATTTACAACCGTTTAATTTGTTTCAGAAATACTCAATATGAGAACTTCCACGTCGATCAGAAGGGTTACGACCAAATGTACGATGGCGAGGACTTGGAGACGCCACCGTCACCTGACAGACCCCCACCACGAGCTATAGGTAAATAACATATAGATAGATTTTGAACTTGAATGAAAGTTTTCAGAATTTTACACTCCTTGTTTTTTAGGAACTTATGAAAAAAATTAAAATAACTATTACGCATTAGAAGGGTATGAACTATTATAGACAGCCACGTTTTGTCCCAGATAAATACGTTCGCGCGGAATGTCCGTGCCTGAGTGCGCGCTACACGGTAGCGCTGCTCGCCTGCTTTGGCTTCAGCATCATGTTCGGCATGCGCTGCAACATGAGCATGGCCAAGCTGAAGATGACTGAGAAACAAGCTGTAAGTATCACAAAAATTACATTTTGCACTTTGTGTAGAGCGAGACGCGGACTAGAGATGAAGCTGTGCATTGTGTCTATTGCGAATTTAAAAACAAAGTTATTTTTTTTTGGTTTTCTGTGTCTACTATTAATGTATATGAGCATTGTTTCGTTTCTCTTTTCAAGTAGCTGAATAGAATTTAACAGATTTTCGTTTTACTTGTACCTTAGCAAAACTCAACAGACAAGGCACCATTCGAATGGACAGTGAGTGTAGAGTCCTCAATAGACTCATCTTACTTCGCCGGCTACCTCATCACCCAAGTCCCTGGTGGTTTCCTGGCCTCCATGTACCCTGCAAACAAGATCTTTGGTGTAGCTATCGTGACGTCAGCTATATTCAACATGGCGATCCCTGGAGCGATGTCCGTGGGGCCTGCCGCGGTCGTCATCTTAAAAGTTGCCCAGGGATTTGTTGAGGTAAGTTTCATAGTAATTTCGCGTTTAAACCAGCGACTAGTTAAGTGATTTTTACAACAGTTATAACTAATTTGGATCATAATTGTACTTGTTATTACAAGAAAATATTTCTTAGTGCGTGGGGATGCCGTTTTAGGGATATTTAAGTGGCGGAAATAACTATGAAGTTCAAATAAAACGACTTAGTTTATCCCAGAATCCGAACGAGCACAACAGACAGAACAAATAATGAACCAGTAGGGAAACATGTAACGAGTGAAATGACACACGTTTAAAATTTAGGACATTTGACATTCGAGACGTGACGTCGCATGATCAGGCTTATTACTAATGCTCAAATTTTGAGTCCGGGGATTGAAACGAACCTACCACTTGTCACGTTTGGAATTCATACTCCCCCAATTTGTACTTTTGGGACTGAATGCATATTTCGAGTATTAGAAACTGTTAGCAGATACTTTAAATTTGTTTTTAGGGTTACAAGGATTGGAACGGTCTTTGATGATGTGTGTTCAGAGATTTGTTTTAGTTAATGGTGTTTGTTCTGTAAACATTTTAGTTTCCTTTTGTTTTTATAAGCATCGTATTTTTAAAGTTGGACTTTTATTTTTGTATATCAAGCACATTTTTACTAATAAATATATTTGAAATTTATTAAAATTCAAGGTGTTCTAAAAGTTCTTACAATTACTTAAAGCTGCTCGAGTGTTTAATAAAAGCAAACGCTTACCGAGCTTTACATCAGAAAAAAGTTTAATTTAAAATGTTCGAAGTTGAAAAATGGGTTTTAAATTACATCAGTAGTACCTTCTATTTAGGTTTCAAAGGAGCGAATTCAATGATTGCCTACAGAACGATCGGTATCTATCGTCAATCGCTCTTGAGTATAGCCGACATCGCTTACCGAAGTACAAAGCCTCTTCAGGATTACCGGGCCCTTCGTTGCCATGGTTACGTATTTACTCGTCTCCGCATATCCCGGCTTAGTTGATTCTTCAATGCCACTGCTATCCTATTAAATCTTTAAGGTTGGGTCCATTGATATTATATAGAAATCTTTAATCCATCTTTTCTATTTGATTTGATATTGTAGCAACGGATTTCTCGTGATAAAGAAATTCTATAGAGAGACATAAATAAAATAACTTATGAGTCGAAAAAATATACGGTTATGCAATATATATGTATCCGTATTATTCAGATATAATCTGTAGAAGTGCGAACACCTATAATAATATCAATACGACACCTTTGAGGTACGAATAAATTCATCGAAAATAGATTAATAAAAAAAAATAACCTATAGTTGAATGATCAAAAGGTTGCTTGCACGATTTTTAAAATAACAGGACTCTTCCCCGTCTCCTTTTTTTTAAACCAAGGGTTAGCTGGTAAATCCACCTTTTGTTTTGTCTCATTTTGGACACAAATCTTTATTTCTATATTTATTACCCCAGGGTGTGACCTACCCCTCATGCCATGGTATCTGGCGGATGTGGGCTCCTCCCTTGGAGCGCTCGCGGCTGGCGACCCTCGCCTTCTGCGGCACCTACGCCGGCATCGTCATCGGCATGCCGCTGTCTGGTATACTCACAGATTACATCAGCTGGCAAGCTCCTTTCTACTTCTACGGAGTTTCTGGAGTCATCTGGTAAGTGAACATGAAACAGCCAGAGTTAAAAAAAAGTTAAGTACTATTTTGATTGGTGGCTTCGTCAAGTAGGGAAGTGCCTTTTATGTGTCATTATTCTTTCCAAGTCTGAGAGTTATCTGTACAAGAGATTAAAAAAAGTTTATGCAAAGTTTTGCAAAGAGAAGACTATGAAGACTGATGTAAAATTTAAAATGCTACTTAACAATTTGTTTTATGTAGGTACACCTTGTGGCTCTGGCTGGTGTTCGAAAGGCCCAGCAAGCATCCCACTATCGCCGCCAAAGAGTTGACCTACATAGAACAGTCTCTTGGGACTGCAACGCAGGCTGCGATGCCTGGATTCTGGTCTACGCCGTGGAAGGCCTTCGCTACTTCACCACCAGTAAGTTATTTTCTTGGAAATACCTTAAGTTGTGTTTTTTTGTCGACGGTGCAAAAACTGATTTTGTATTTTCGTAGGTTTACGCGATCATCGTAGCAAACTTCTGCAGAACATGGAATTTCTGTCTCCTAGTCATTTTCCAGTCATCATATTTCAACACGAGATTCAACATGCAGATCACTGAGGTAGCGTCCTTAATTTTACTTACGTCGTGCCAAACTAGTCCAAGTTTAAGTGGCCCGTCCTTATTGTATTTCGTCGTTTCAGTCTGGGTTTGTTGGCGCCATTCCACATTTAATAATGACGTCACTGGTGCCAATCGGAGGCATGATGGCAGATTACTTGCGTAAAAATAACATCATGACTACGACCAACGTGAGGAAACTTTTCAACTGCGGAGGATTTGGATTAGAAGCGTTCTTTTTCGTGCTAGTCGCTTATGCCAATAACAAGGTAAACTATTTTCAATGAATAATAATTTTGGTTTCTTTTCCGTTCATTGACTGTTCAAAACTTAGAATTGTATAAAGGTGTCTATACCAATACATATTATATACATACATTATATTAAATGTTAAACTCATATAAAGAAAATGTGAACTTAAATTATTTTTCCTTTTTTTTCTTAGTACGTCGCAACTATAGAGCTGACGCTGGGTGTCGCGTGCAGTGGCTTCGCCATCTCTGGCTACAATGTGAACCACCTGGACATCGCGCCGCGTTACGCGTCCATCCTCATGGGTCTCTCCAACGGCATCGGTACCATCGCTGGCTTCGTCGTACCCATCGTTATTGACTACATGACGCAGGAGAAGGTATGATTTAACACATCTTAGTTTAGTGGGCTCGCTCAAAATAAAAATTCTAACAATGTTTATGGGTGTGGATGTAGGATGATTTGCTTCGAGTCACTTTAGGAGAAATACTATGTTGTTTTTTATCATTGGATTTTACCGAGAAAATAGAAAACGGCGAAACAAAAATATTGAATTATATCGTCATATTTATTAGAATCTGCAGCACCCTTCCCCCATGGCTAGGTGCCGCTTTCAGGCGCGAACTAGCGAAACAAAAAGTACATTCGTCCATGGCTAATTTAAAAAAGGAAATCGAGCTTCGTGAAGTCGTACGCGGAATATACAATGAGTATGATTGTGGGTGCGCGGCGATGCGTTGAGCGGAGCCTGAGCACTTTATTATCGCCCGCCGAACACGCACGACTGATCAGCATTGTGCCGTTATACAGATATTTGTTACAGATACGCTTATCTGAAGATAATGAATATTTTGTACTCTTGAATCTTAAGTTGTTATTGTCTTGTCAGGGTAGTTTATGGCTCTATTTGAACGTTAGAATAAGAATAAATAAATCATTCAGGCACATGGCTTTTAAATGAATACTTAGTACAAGCTTTCTATAGCAGCTATAACCTTTTCATTTATTTCGTAACATTCTAAAACATTCTAACAAAATCAGTGGTAATTGTGGGCCTAGATAAGATGAAGATAGATCAGATATAAAACTTTTTTTAGCTTTTCTAGGCAAACATATTGAGGATAAACAAATAACTAATATTAAACGAATTCTTAATAGAATCAATTGGAGAAAGCCATAACGGAATGGCGGGCGGTGTTCCTGATGGGCGCGACGGTACACTTCGTGGGTATTACTATATACGCTATCTTCGCGTCCGGCGAGCTGCAGCCGTGGGCTGAAACAGCCGTCGAGGAACCACAACCCATGAAGAGTTTAGAAAATGAAACAACATTCGTGAGTAAACTCATTATTTTCTATTTTATAGGGATTTTAGATGATTTGCTATGTCTACAGTGTATTTTTCCGATGAATTCGTTTTGAGGTTATGTGTGCCATACCTGATCTCGAAAACGGTGGCAATTACGTCTCTGAACACGAAATAAATAATTGTACGAATGATCAAATAAAACAAGGCCTAATGCAAGTAAGGCCTAAAAAACTATGGCACGTAATTATGTACTATTTCTGAAGCGACGAAATTTTTTATCCAAGACGGAGCGACCATCAGCGCCACTAAAGGGTTCAGACCAACCTGGGTACGGGGCTATCGCGCCACCCCGGCCGGCCGCACCGCCCCAAGCCCACGTGCCCAACAACCCATTCGTGTCAGGCGCTCTCTACCAGGCCGAGCCCGTACAGCCACCAGCGCACGACTACTACGACGGCACACAGGAACAACCTTACAACGAGTAAAAGTAAAACAAATTCAAATATCTCTTCAAGTTGTATTTTTATTTTAAAACAGCATTTCAGCCTTCATCTATGCTTTAGCACTACATTCTGTCACTACTGATACCCTGGTACTTCAACGTTCGGAGTGAAACAGCTGGTTGCTATCGTTATAAAAATGCAACTTGAATGAAAATTAACGGAAATCTTTCTTCGTTATTGATGTGTCTAATAGATAACTAAATAAAATGGTAAACATGTTTTCTTATATCACTTCGGTTTCAACATTGACTCCACGTATCACTCGTATTTTTATAGGAATATTAATATTAACATTGTTGTCATCGTTAGCTTGTATGTTAAATCGTTTAGCGTTTAGAAGTGAATTTATCGTTTATCTAAATCAATTTCTACGCAGTGTTTCGTTTGTGGAAACTTTTATTTTACGTAAATCGAGTTCTTAATAGTGAGCTTTCGAAACCTTGAGCTTGTCATACGATACATTTAAGTTATTTGTTCTGAATACCAAACGTACCTGTTTTATTTACATTTGTACTTGTACAGGTGTATATAAATTATATTGGCATATCACAGTAGAAATATTCGACTTTATCACTGGATGGGTTAAGCTTAGTAATCAATTTGTCGTTAGTTTTGCCTCATGGAATCGTACTTACTATAAAATTATGGTTACTATAACATTTCTAGTCCTTGTTACTAAGTATCATAAAACTGTTGTAAAATGTTTATAAATATTTACGAATTAAATTAAATTGTTCAAATTTAGAATTGTATTTAATTGGACGCGTAAATGTATATGTATCATAGGAGTAGAAATTGAAATAAAATGTTAATACTAAAAAGGGAAGTAATGTAATCATTCTTGTGAATATTATTTACGTATGAAAAATACATTTAATTTTATTTATTTGTATTATTATATTTGAATTAAATTGTTTTACAATAATTCAAATATTACGCATAAGTTATTTGAATAGGTACTTATATTTTTTATTTGCTGACAATTGTAAATAATATATGTTGAATAATACGGCTTTAGTTTATAATACATTTATTAGGCTTTTAAGTTTAGGTTCTTTTAGTAAATTAATGGTTAGGTATGGTTGTTTAAAACACATTTCCCTTCCAACTGAATTACGCTTGTAGATTAAATATTTAAATTAACACTATAAGTATTTATCGTAGTCTATTGAGTTAATAGTATACTATATATTGCTCAGTTTATTTAGCTTTTAAAGCAATTTTCTCAATTTCGTTCTAATGAAAAAGTGAACAAAAATATACAAAAAAAACTTTCTTCTGTTACTTGTGTACTGTATGTGTAAACTGTCTGTGTGTACTTTGTAAATTAAAAAAAAAGAGTGAATGCAAGGTTTTGTTTGGGACTGCCTGTATAAATATAGCTTTTAAGTATATACCCACAAAATATTAATGTGATATAAATTAGTAATATTATTCCTAGATGCAGCTTGCAGGTATAATTTAGTGTAAATATTGAATACAAATATGCACGCGCTTATCTGTTACAAAATAATACTAGATTAGACTTAATTGCACCGATTCATTTTTTAGCAGAATAATTATTTGTATACTGTGTCAACATAAGTTATTATGGAATCAGAACCACATCTGATGCTCAAAAAACTTGAAATTGAGTATAAAACCTTGTAGTCATCATCATCAGTCATCGTCATCAGTCATACTTAAAAAGAACTTTGGTGTGAAAAAGTAACTAACATAAATACCAGTCTCCTCTACAAAAATCTGAAAACGTTTGAAAAATAACACCTTTAGTGTACTTTGTGTTGACACAAGTGACAAATTCAATGTCTTTGTTTCTGTAAATAATAATTATTAGATTTCACATTAGTTTAGATAAATGCACGTATTCGCTCATTAGTATTAAGAGCTGCCTCTAAGAATATACGATTGTAACAATATTTATCCTAGAAGGAAAGTAAAAAAACTCTACAAAGGTTAACGATGAAAAAATTACGCAGTGTTAGCACATTGAATCAAGCACGTGACTTAGACTTGGTACTTATGGTGAGGCGTATAATATCTGCCTGTACAACTTTATGACGACCATAACCGCTGCGTTAAGAGAATATCGGATTAGACGAAGAACTAAACTATATTAAAATATATTAAATAAGAGGCGATTCAATCAGCGTTAACATTGTACAGGTACAATTTTTCTTAAGGCTCAGTTAGAACATCACATCAATCGTATGAGGCAGCTTTAGAATAAGGTTGCTGTGTCAAAAACCAGCATGTACATATAGAAATAAATATACAGTTATAATAAACTGTATAAAGTGTAGGCGACAAATAATAATTTAATAAGTAATTTAGTGTGGTTTGACAATAAATAAACAAACCGATAATAATAATCTTGTATTTAAGTAATTAAGGCCTAAAATAAGTGCTTACTCTACAATCCCTTATAGTTAGATCCTATGTGATTTTAAGACAATAATTTATCCTCTTATTAAACGTTTCATTGCTTCATAAACTTTAGCTCAAAATAAATTAATTGACAATAATATGTGACTGGTGGTTTGTGAGACCAATTCACTTGTTAAAACGCGCACTTGTTTTAAAATCAAACATCTGAACATCGACAAAAAATACCATTAATAGTTCAAAATTGAGTCGGTCGCAAGAAAGTGAAGCTATGTGACGAATAAAAAAGATATCAAAAGAATTCTTTCACAGCAGAAATATTGCAAAATAAGTCAAAATTTGAAATTTAAACCAAATGAAAGTCAAAGATCAGCTTTCAAGTAAGAACAAGCATTATTGAAATACTCTACATGCAATTCGACGCTGTAATATGATTAAGAAAATAAAACCTTAATTCGTACAAATTAAAATTCCATTTACAGTAACGTGAAATGATTCATAATCACTTCAACAGTATTGTTGTATTCAAAATAAGAATTCAGTTCCAGCACCATCGTTCAAAGTTATAGTAAGACGATTGTGAAAGAGAGGTGACTCTACGCCATGTAGCGCGCTGTCACCTTTCCACAGTCCTCTATAGTACATAACTTTAAGACATGGTATGCCTTCTGATGTGATTTCAAAACGTCTAAAACAAATTTATAGAAACAGTTTTAAAAGTGCATATTAAAGAACGCTTCGACCCAAATGATTCACCATTGAATGTCTCTTTGTAAATACTCATAATGAAGCAAAAAAATGCAAATATAAAGGAACATACTGTAGTTAATATCGCGTAAGAATTAGATAGGTTTTTGGACATGGGTGAGAATTATCATCTCAGATCCGATTCACATATAGTCCCTTGAGTTTTATCATACATTAAAGAAACAGCTTATCTACTCATTTCGTATTTATTGGCTGAACACTTCTCTCACATTGTTACTATTCTAATTACCTATATTCATCCTTGAACACTATCATGAAATTTTTTTCTTGTATTTAAAACACGACAGCAAAAATCTGTAAAGTTATCTAAACAAGGCAGTCCAACTGTGTCTACACAAAATCATATTCAAGACCTTCTGAGGGCTAAACATCTTAAATATCCTAATGGCAGAAGATAAATTTAATAACAAGGAATCTTCTCGGCATGGGTTTGGACAGCCATACAGCACATAGATTTTAGAAAAAAGGCGTAGTAACTACATGAATAATTTTATAATAATGTTCGTGATACTTAGGAGGTCTACCTTTTTCTCTTAAAGTAAAAAGAAAGTAAAGAAAGAGAGAGTTCTAAGTTCTACCTTCTACACTTTAAAGTACCCTGTGTTGCATCCAAACTGCATGAAACTATCTTTAAGAGGCGGTGGTAGGCCTCCCGATTTAATAGCACTATTGTGAGCTAGTACACCGTTTCATAAAACATCAAACATCTCTACTCATATAGGTCAATAATTTTCACATTTTACCAATAAGTTCGAGTATTTGTTAAAACTAAATCATTTTAGACTTAATTATATAGTATAAAGCGAAGTCGTTGTTTTAAAATGATCTCTACGCCGTCAATTCTGTGATGTAAAATACTTTGACTAACTTCGTCAGAAACTTGAGTGTGTAGTGTTGATATATATTTAAAAGTATACCTATTCTATTGTTATTTTAGCGATAATATATCAGTTAAACTTACTAATAGTTGAATGATCAACATTCACAATTAGATTTAATGTTTAGTTAAAATATTTTCGGTAGTCCTTCGTGTTATTTTAATTTTGTTAAAGTTAAGACGAAGAATGTTAAATTTATAATAATAATCGCATATCACTGGAATAACCTAATCCTTACACATAAAGATTTTAGAGAATTGAGTACTTAAGAATCTATTTTTATATCGTACGAGTCTTATTTTTTTTTTAACGTACATATTTTTGTACGTGGCCGGGAATTGTGCACAGTACTATAAGGATTGTTTATACGATCAACTTGTATTATAAATATTAGTATGTATTTATATGGTAATATATTTCTAATGATAATTTTCACAATGTCCAAAGCTATGGCGGAAAGGGTATGGATCCCCCACGCACTTGTTGACGCGCACTTATACAGTCTTTAAATTAATAATATATATATCTAAAATATAAAAATTTCTTTGAACCGGTGAAAATTAAAAAAGTGTTATAAAATTGCTAATAATATATATTATTATAAATATATATTATTAGCAATTTTATAACACATTCTTTGTTTCATAAATACGCTGCTATTTCTTTCTGTCCTTTATTTTGCGATAAAGTTTTTTCCCTCTTCAAAAATGTTTTTATTCAAGTTAATTCTATTTTTGATCCTCAATAGCTGCTACTGAGTAAAATACCTAGTATAGTTTACAATTAGGTTAATATTAAGACAATAATTATAATATTAAATGGGGTGATCTCACTCTATAAGGCTGTGGTGACAATAAAGCTTGATGAAGCGAACCTTAGCTGTAAATACATAATAATAATTAAGACAATACAATAGAAACAATAATATGACAAATAAATATATACCTAGGCTTAAATAATAGGGTAATTGTAGCAATATTTAAAAATCTATAAGTAAAATTAATAATTTATTTATATATGAATATCGTATATTATATTTATATATTTTAATATCAATTTGATAGAATCATAAATAATATTTTGTTTGTATCTATATAATAACTATCTATTTCTATGTACGTATATAAATATCATATAATATAATAATTAATTAGATATGTATTTAAAACAATATGTATTTGCAATGATTTTTCTTACAAAAACTTCCTAGTATATATTTGATTTTCACATTGAATATATATTTATAAAAGAATATATAAGTATATAGATATATTAAGTTCTTATGAGTAATTAAGTACTGTAAATATGAAGACCTAAGTCTAAGAGATATTATAGGTGATTCAACTCATATTTGCGCGCGGCGTTATGTGTGGGTAGCTCTTGTACATACACAGTGACGTTGTGTTCTAACACAGCTTTGATTTGTGTGTCACTGTCACACAAGTAAAGCTTCCATTATAAATGTTGCAGTCAATCGCACGCACACATAGCGCCGCGCGCACAAATAAGTTGAACTATCTGTACTTGCATGGATGCACTGATTTGTCAATTACTGATTAGACATGTATAAGGATTTGCTTTCGAAGTCCTAACATAAACGACGATGTACATAATTTGTGTCGCTTCTCCATTTTCTGCCTTATTTACTTTGTCTTAAAGCTTAATTTAGATAATATTTATTGCCAATAGGAGCCTAGTTGCAGTGTATTTATTTATGTAGGCATCAAAATTTAGACGTTTCTTTAATTAATGGCAGTTTAGGAAAGCTATTTGTTAGATTGTATGAATTCTTTTGTTTTCTATGTTGCGCCGGTTCAGATATACGCAGCGTCGGGCTGGTATCAATAAATTACAATATACTGAGTTCCGAGGCTAAATAACCTGTAATCTGATTACAATGGAACTTGGTAAAATTTATCCAAATGAACCTAGTCCACTGAAGCAGACAAATCCCGAACACATTCTAAATACTCAAGGTTTAACATCTATTTCAAATCCTCCAAGTAAAAACGTATAATTATATCGCACTGTAATTGATCCACTGTTGGGCAAGGGCCCCTCTACTTCCTAAATAAATACTAAGACCCTTATTCATCCAGTATTGCTAGTCCGGCATTGCGATAAATATTTTTTTAATATGTAAAATAAAACGTAATTTTTAAATTGTGTCGCAAGCATAAAATTTAGTTTCAATCTGGCCTATAATCAATTTAGTGTGTAAATATTATTACAGTTAGACAATAATAATATATTTAGTATTAGGTAGGATAACTTTAATGGAATGACGAGACAACATCTTGTAGTACTTGAAACCAAGTCGTTGTTACTTAATGCGCTTATTAGATATCCCTGAGCCTTAATTTACAATGTTCAGTCAAATAGTACCGGAATGGAAACAACTCTACCGATGGGGTTATAGCGCTTCTTAATCATGCGAGAGACCGTGCCAACGATGGCTAACTTCTAGCTAGCATGTCCCACTATAGATAGCATGCAAGATATTCGCTGAATTTACATAGAAACTAAAGCGTTAATAATAAAACTTCTATCAATGTTAAGTGACCCCGAACTGTTACGCAGTCTACGTCTTATATGTTAAGAAGACACAAATATACAATACTAACATAGGACATGATTAAAAACTATCCCTTAGCGTTAATAATTGAAGAACTCGTAATAAGCGCATTAAGTAGGAAAGGGTAAATTGACAGTCAACTCAACATCAAATAGGCAAATTTTGGAATGGATAAATATAAGTATCATAATACACCCAGTGTGTAATAATCTAAGTAAGGATTGTGTAGATATATTAAGCTCGGTGGAGCTCAGCCCAAAATAATGACAATAAATTTCGTAGATGCAATGTAAATATGTTGCTTTTAAATTAAGATAGCTTAATACAATCTAGTTAGTTAAAGTATTAGTACCTAGGTATATTTATGTTTTTACATGATTTTATATATTTTAATGAGTTTTCAAAATAAAAGATTTAGTTATTTTTCACCTGTAAATATTAGACTTTTTCTTGTTTGTTTAACATTGAATTTATTTTAAAATACTATTTGTTTTAATGATTAAAATGTTGTAGACTATATTAAGTTCTACATTATATAGTTTAGTTGATGACTTATTTTCTAGAAGCATAATAATATTTAACTTAAGAAATAATTTAGGTGTAAAATAATATAGTTTTGTCAGTCTGTCGAATGCTCTCAAAATTTAAATATTTATTGTTAAAATATTTTATGTAAATACTTACTTACGTATATTTTCTTCTAGTTATATTTATTATTGAATGTAGGCAAGTTTAAGTTTAAGGAAGGGAATGTGTTTTAAATAGCTCCTATGATACAACGATTGGTTATTTTTACGAATAAAAATTATGTGTTCCTTTGTTGCCAAAGATATAATTGAGTTACCTTGTAAGGCGTGATTTTTGTCTACATAATATAAAAAATGCAATTAAAATGTCCCCTTAAAAGAGTGGCAATCTATAAAAGTTGAAGCTTAGTATTTAGCTGAAATCTGAGGAACTTAAAGAAATTTGTAACAATTTTTATCGATCACTTTTCTGAGACCATTAAACCCCTTTGACGATTTCTGTCATTGTGAACGTGGAAAAATGTCACTCCTTTACGAGGATTGTAAAACATCATAGCTTTTGAAAATACACATTAGTTGCATACGCATAAATATACCCAATCTAGTCAAATACAAATTATTGAAAATTTCGTGTTAAAGTTCAATTATTTGTTAAAAACTTTAGTGTGGTTTATAACAAGTTATAAACGGACTTGTATGCGTAGCTGTTTCCCTAGTCAACTCAAAAATATTGTTTACATTTAATTTATTATAGACGTGTAAGAATTAAAAACTAAAGCTAATAAAATGAAACTGTAAATACGTATGTTGTGTACCTCTTTATATTGAAATGTTGAAGAATATTAATCTATATATTTTTACGGGTTGAAGGTCATTGTAGAGACCATAGTTGGTGGGAAAATCTTGACATGCTGCAGTTGGTACTATTTGTTCATATTCAGTATCAAACATGGGGCATTCAACGTCAACCTGTTTGTCAAACCTCAAATCACATATTTTGATGACAACCATCGTTGTTTCGATGGAGCCTCAATCTAGAGCAGTTGTAGAAATGACACAATACAAACACATTTGTTGTCTCCCTCCCTCACTACTGCATCAGTCTTACTTTGACAAACGGTAACGGCTTTAAAACAATTGAATGACTAACTCTACATTCACCTGCCATATTGTTTGACGCTGAATATTTAAAAGTACCACGTTTGGAAAGTTCGCTTGTAAGTATTCAGAAAAATCTAAATGTACTAGAGTCTGTTAATCTACACGTTCAGAACTTCTAGTAAAATCGTAGTTATATTGCAAGGGATTTGAACGCAATGTTACTTTCTGTGTAGCTGATAAATGTGTAACAAGAAGATCTCGTTTGTACCTATATTTGTTAAATCATTGTTCCTTAGTACTAAGTGCATGTAATTTCAAGTACTGTCCTCGCTGTGAAACTTATATGCAAGTCGTTTCGAAATGGTGACATTATCTTCCCTAAATATATGTTTTAAAATTACGGATGGCTTTTAATTTTATTACCAAATAATTGTGTTACACGTATTCAATCTTGGTGGCTTATAATTCAGTGAGCCAGTCTATCACCGGCTTTTTAATTAGACTATTCCAAAGTGTGGAAAGGAGACGGCATACTACGTGTATAGCGGCAACTCTCTTGCACTTCTTCACAGCTTCGTTTTTAAATGACATTTGTTGTAAAGACACCTTAATTCTTGAATCAAATACTCACCTTCCTGAAGAAGTTAGAAGGAAAAATAAACAAAAAAAAGTCCCACATGTCCACATTTATTTCTAGATAAGAGTATTACTATAGTATCACAAATTTCTTAATCTACTTAATAAATTAACACTCATTTTGAGTAACTGCACAATCATATCGAGAGATATAATAACAGGTGACTTGTCCCCATTTAAATTATTACGTAATATCTAATTACCGAGTACTCAAACGTTTCTTAAATAACCGTTTTGAGACATGTCATCTCTGTCACTCTTAGGTGGAATGTAACAACAAATAAACTTGACTTTGTTATGGATGTGATTTTAGTCTCCGATACCTCACGACTTTAGACTCTATCACGTGTCCATAGACCTACTTTTTTGTTTATCTAGCCCGCTGTGTCCCACTGCTGGGCAAAGGTCTCCCCAAAATCCTTCCACGATCCTCTATCCTGGGCTACATGGAACCAGAAAACGCGGTTCATTAATACACCAAACGAACGTCTTTGCGCTTTTTACTTTTGTCATTAGGAGCTAATATCTTGAAGCATAAAATCGTAGGCTATCGAAGACTTGAATATTGTATGGGTCAAATTAAGTTCTATTTGAGTATACGGTGGTAACTTAAAGGTAACTGTTACACTTATAAAATAATTATTGCGTTTGCTAGAAGCTCTTATAAAACATGAGTTTGTTTTTATTCTCTACAAATTAAATATTAAATAGACATGCTTAAAACAATTAGTTATTGGCATGAGTAGGCCTTTGCCCGTCAGTGGGGCAGTTGTAGGCTGCTATTAAAATTACTATACACTTTTTCTTAATATTATTTCGATTTTGATTTGCTACCTACATTTTTATGGTGAAGTTTCTAGCTTATAGGATTTAAAAATCTTTTCTTCGTAGAAAAATGGGCTCTTAGTCTAGAAATACATAAAGTTGGAATTCCTTTAACCTATTCGTTGCTTAAAGAGCGAAACCTGTCTTTAAATCCATATCCTAAGTTTGAAATCTAAAGTGGACATTCCATAAATCTGAAATAGATTTCAAGACCATTAAAAATAATTGACGTTAAGCTTATAGAAGCAAAAGTTTACAGGATTTACAAATTCTAAGTCCAAAACTAATAAGTTAATACATATTCATTGCACAAAAAGAGATTCACATGAAACCTTACTATATACAGATATTATTAAATTAGTTCCCCGACAAAAATGGCTATCTACTTAACTTATTATTTTGGTAAGGTTTTCTCTAACAGTTCATGGTAGTTGTTCATCAGCTATAGGGTGTTATGGATCTGAGTCGCCTTGATTTTCCTGGAAAACCTCTGGCGTACGGTGGCTTAGCATTCGTTGTTACGTAGTAGACACCTCGGGCGCTGAAAATGAAATTGTAATGGTGAAGCATTGTAGTAGGTATGTGGAAAAACTGTTGGTGATGAAATGGGAAACTCCTGAAAGGGGTCATGGGGTTATGTTCAGAATATACTATAAATATAATATATGTATAAACTATTTACTAGTTGACATCACGTTTTGCACTTTTGCCCTTCGCTTTAATACTATGATATATATTTAAAGTAAATGGAATACATTGACTCTAAAGAGTTTATGAGATGGCTACAAGGCTGCATAAGATTTAACACCATTTTCAGCAGTGAATGAGGTAAGCATACCTTTAATGATCATTATATATATTTTAATGATCATTTCAAAGCAATTAACTTCTACTTAACCTTAAGCTTTTATTTTAAAGTATTTATTTTGGTACGTGGCATAGGCAGATATTTATATTACGGGTTTACGGGCAACAGTCCTTCAAAGATTACCTACCGAACTCTAGTTTTCAGTCAATACTTACTTGTGAGTAACATGTTCGCCCATGAGAACATAGTCTGTATCCTTAGGCTCGCACCAACCTATAAGGTATGAAAACAGACTGGAACATGGTCCTGCCCAAAATCCAGCAGGACTGTTGATCGACTCTATGAAGTAGGGAGTCACTTTCGTGTGATCACATGATAGGGTTTCTGTTGAAATAATAGCAATGATAAGACTATGGATATCGCAAAAAAAATATTTGTGCTTGATGGTACAAATTACAGTATAACGCCATCTCTCGGGTATAACAGACACTAATATTGTATTACTGCCAACTGCTAGGTGGCGCTGGCAGACCAACTAGGGGACGAACAAGTGAAAGTCTTTACTGCGACTGTTGCCTTTTGAGTGCAGTAGTGTTGCATTCTACCGAAAGAGGACATTATAGCACAAAACAAAACAATAGAAAAAGTATAACACCAAATTGTCTTTTCTCTATTTCTTTGTCGTAAAAATCTTTTCTTAAATTGGCCGGCATTATATTGATATCTAATTCATAACATGCTTAGACGTTATGTTATTTGTGATAGCGTTCAAAAACTTACGGAAGATAGTGTCATGAGCGCATCCAGGCTGACTGGAGCCACCGTTCACGTAGAAGTCGGCGTGTCCATTTGGACCCCATTGGCCAAGGATACCAGCTCCGGTATGCAGGATGTCCACAAAGTGCGCGTCAGTGTAGTCCAGATCACGGGACCGATTCGTACCCATGTAGAAGAATATAGTTGGGTCGAGACCTGAGGGATAATGAACCTTTCATTAGACGTGTACTTAGATTTGATTTAGAGTCTGTTTTGGGTGTGACTTGACAATATATTATAGTATTTAATTAAGTGTTTAGTGGATATTGAACTTAATTGCTAGTATATTTGAAAATAAAAATTAAATAAAAGTAAATGGTAATTTAATTAAATAAATTATAGGTTATCAATACTTTAAGTATAATTATTATTTACCAACGTAAGTACTTTGCATATTGAATGACAAACAAATTCAATGTCGCCCAATCCCTTGGAATTGACGTAAGCGAATGTTGCTTAATTAAATATCTTTTAACCTTTCGATTGCGGAAGAGTTTTGAAAGGAGATTATTCAAGTATTTATAGCATGTTTCAATAACATTTCAATCACTGATGCAGGCCTTCAAATTAAACAGAAATGAAGAAATGTCAAATATCTCCATTCATTCATTGTATCTATCGCATTTTGTTATACTATGAAGAACTTACCAGTGATCCTGCCAAGTTTCCCATTGGACAAATAATTAGCCACCAGTCCCAGTATATGTGCCCCCACGCTATACCCTATGGTGTGCAGTTTGTCAGGTGCAACCGCCTTCGTTGGGTGATACTGTAAGTACTCCACAAGTTGCGCGATGCACAGCCCAGCGAAACGGGGAGCCCAATCGATCTGTAAATTGAAAATTAAAAAACAAATTAATTGGGCATCATCCAACATAAAATATTTAAATATATAAGTTGAAACTGTGAAACACTCAAGAAGAATACAAAGTGAACATTATTATATACAATGCGTCCAAAAATACATATTTATCACTGCTAAAATGGGGAAACGTGCTCAGAAGGCTGGCGACATTATGACTTTAAAAGGCAACGCTAGTTTTTCAGAAAAGACAGGCCAAAAACTGGTGATCATGTTGTTACAAAAGTTAAATAATAAATTGAAAATTTATTTACTTTGTTTAAGAACGTGTACAGAATTTAACTTGTCTGTTCGCGCGGTGCTATGTGTGACAGTGATATAATGTTTGACAGTGACACATAATATGAAAACTGTTTTAGTAAATAACTTCACTGTAAGTATACAAGAGATCAAAACATGGAGGCGTGCGCAAAGATGATTCGAATTGTTTGATGATATGTCCTGACCGGTTTTGGATAAGGTGGCTATTGTCGCAAGACACGACACTGGCTACTAGCTGAATTCATTACACACAGAACGAATATCGACTATAAATAAGACTTGCATCTAGAATAACAGATTTATCGATGATTTATACTTTGGAAAACCAATAAATATCTATCGACAGGATTGCATTGCATCGTTGATTTATTATCACGAACATTTGACGCAAGAAAAGTCAATTAATGTCAAAACTGATCCCACCAATCTTCGCCTTTTAATGTCATTAATATTTATGATAATTTTTCATAGCATTGCATAGCTATTTTATGGCGATGCTCTTGCGAATAAACTTTTATTAGCAATAATATATTAGTGAATAATGACGAGGCTTATTTTAAGAAAATTGAGGTCAGCTGTAATAAGCTTTGTAATTATACAACCGATATTATTGTATCTGAATAGAGCCTTTATCCTAGAGTATTTATTAAATGCTATATAATTTGCTAAACTTTTGTCATGCAAGCTAGAATAGCCTGTTTTCCAGTTATTCATGCATTACTTGATATGTTGTATTTGTTGTTGCGTGACCACGTGATTACAAACAATTTCGTGTTGGTATGTGTTTACTTTCGTAAGGTCAAGGGCGTCATAAATAGAGCAGCAATTATGCAACAGTTTTCTACACACTGTATGTAACGAAATGAGTTTGTCCTTATCTGTATTTTGAACAACTATCTATTAGGTTTTGGCTTGTATCCATTTATTCATCAATATAAATCCTGCTATTAGCATTAAAGTAGCTTGTGGTTTTTAAGGGCTACTCTACTCAATTTTTTTTTATAAATTCGCTCACATTCTGCATCGCGAGGAAAAATCTAAAATTATCACAAAATGAGAAAGCATAAGCAAAAAATATCACTTTATCAATAAACAAATGATTCGTTCTTTTCTTCGCATTAGCTGTTTAATATCAGATACTATTTGTAAAAATGTCTCAGACCACAATACGTACCTGACTAAGACAAGGTTCCTTTACTAGGGACCCATAATCCACTATAATAATGTTGTAGTTTCCTCTCGTGAAGTAGGCTTTCCTCATGTCAGTGCTCGGCGAGAGGTTCCGGCCTCCTCCGAAGCCGTGGACGACTATCTTCGTTTCATGTTTAGTGTTGAACTTGGAGCGGGTGAGTGAGTTGTCATCGAGAGTGTTTAGTAGCTCTCCTTTTTCTTGCGTTGTTCTGTAATGTTGGAAGATGAATTAGTAAGTAGGTTCCCTGTTTTTCTGCTTGCTTGGTAGCTTGAGAAGGTTTTTTGGAAGGAATCGTGAGTAAGCATAAGGTTAGGTTTTCTAAAGTGTCATCAAATTAATAACTCAAATTAAATAATCGAGAAAACATTGTTGGTGTAAGTTTACTGCTAGGTTTAATAAAAAAGTATCATCAATTGATATTGGAAATAGTTGTAATCGAGTTTAAATTGTTGGTCTAGAATTAATAAGTTACGTCAATAAAAAATTGCGGGTAGTAACTTATAACACAAAGTTTGTTTACTACATCGAACGAAGCAACTGCGGATGTAAGGAAGCGTTTACTTTAAAAAGGTTACTTTTTTCCTAAAATTGGTTCAATTTGTTTAGAGGTTATGCAATGTAAAATATTCCATTACTTCAGAAGTTCACCTTAAAAAAATGGCAACATTCAAATAAATATCTTAATATAATTAAATACATTAGTTAACATTCTAGCGCATAGACAATAATTATGAAACATTGAAATATAAGGTCATCTTTTTATAGGCTCAATACAGCCTTGAATTTTACATACAGCGAAATGTCGACTTGTTTATTAGGCAAGGTAAAATCACCATGATCGCTTTTCATTAATTAACTATCAGAAATACATTAATCAATGTTATAGGTATGTGTTGCGTTATATAAATTAGCATAACCTTTCGGGGTTACTGATCACTTTAAACAGAGAAAAATGTATTACTTAACTATTAAGTTTACAACGTAATATAGTAGAACTCCTTGCTCAGATTTAAATAAAAAATAAAAAATGAAAACGAAAAAATTGTGTTCTATGTTGTTAACGCTTTTAAAAATCGAACACTCTTACTTTTACAGCGTTGTCCATATGAAACATAGCTATTGTGGGAGTTGGAGAAATCTTCATTCCTAGTTTATGAAATTTGGTTGAAAGGTTTAGAGCAGAACCAGGATAAAAAGACTTAGAAGTACTTTGCAGAGAGGCATCAACGTACTTTTGTATTTAAAGCTAATATTATTAATTATGATCTTTCCTATACAGGAAGAAGTTTGTGCCCAGCAATGGGACGTAAATAGGCTGCTTTAAATTATTGTTATTTTATGATTCACATAAGCTTCAAACAATTCTACTTCCCCTCTTTGTCCTGTTTAAGCTTTCCATCAGGTCTGTAAAACGCAACTAAATTAATTTGAATAAATGTATAGTTAATTTATTTAAATTAATTTAGCATTGTACAAAGCATGAATAAAGGTTTATACGTTTGACTTTGCTTATGTTTAACATTGAAACGTATAAAATTGACATTGAAATGTGATTGGCATCGACAATTTAAAGATGCCAGGATTTGCTGTGATTGATATCCTTGATAATACATATTTATAATGCGATTTAGACTAGACTACACTGGGTAGTTTATTTTTATGGCGCAAGTAAGTTTTAAAAGCTCCAATCTTTGTTGTTTATACCTTATTGAATATTTTTTACATCTGTTAGAAGTCAAATGGTAATAAAAAGTAATTTTTGAGATTGTTATACTAAGTTCGACAACCTAGTTTTTGGTATTATTTGTTAATCAGTGTATTGATAATTTCAGGTGAATGTGTATGTACCTATGTCGCATAATTATGGAGTTTACTGTCCTTATGTTATACATTACATGTTATATGTATATTAAATACTTTTTCACATGGATTTCTTTGTACTTATGAGCTGAAACCTCCCGTGATTCAATGATTAAATTATTTAGTTGGGGAGTCATTTTATTGCAAGCTTAATAATATTCAGTTACTACTAAATGTCATTAACTATTACACTGAAGTTTTAGTGATTACCTGGTGTACAGGAAGAACTGCATCTTGTGATGAGGACATCGGTAAGGCGGTGGGATGCATGACGTAGTGTTCAATACATCTCTGATTGACTGCGGCTTCTTCTCCTTTGAGTCTTGGGTTGATGATACTGAAAAAAAAACAAATGTTTAATGTTTTTAAGTTGCATAATGGTCTACAGAAGTCACTTACTATCTTGCAGGTTTAAATTACTCGAAATATGTAATAAATTATTTACAGGAATTAATATAGATTTTTTGATTTTTTTATACTCTTATTAAGTACTAGCTTTCCCGGCGGACTTCGTACCGCCTTAGAGTCGATGATAATATTGCTGATTTTTTTTAAGTAATCATTTTAAGTTGTATATAGGTTGTAAATAAGAAACACATGATTTACTAATATTGCCGATTGAATTAGTTTTTTATGCTAATCGCGGCCCTTCAGCAAGATCGCAACCACCTTCATATACATCTACTGCAACTTAGAGCCAAACTCATGGGTGCTGCCAATAGATATCTAGTTTATTTTTGATTTTGACTACCATTCCCCGATTTAATGGTACCACCTTCATGTATTACTGCTACCTGCTCTACTGGTAATCCCCTCATGACTGCTACCTACTCTAAGGTCCCACCCTACTCTCACGCGTACAGTACCTGCTACCCAGCTATAACCCTCACTGCTCTACTGGTAATCCCTTCATGACTGCTACCTACTCTAAGGTCATGAAATACTACTATCTGATCTCCTGGTATCACCCTAATCAACTACGGCTACGTGCTCTCCTGGTACCGCCCTCGTGCTCCCCAGCTACAACCCTCATGAAATACTACTATCTGATCTCCTGGTATCACCCTATGGACAACAAAAGTTTTACATGTAATAAACAAATCAGCATTTATTGAAATGAAAGTATTCATTACACATATCGAGTTTTCATTGTTTTTAAGATGTATTCTGTTTTCGGGACGGAAACAAATCCAACAAATCAAAAACCATGGCAATCGGTCCAGCCGTTCTCGAGTTATAAGTGTTGTAACAAACACGACTTTCTTATATATATATATAGATAGAAGTAGTTTTAATATTGATTTCTTACAAATATCAAATTGTCATCCATAGTAATCCATACGTCATTACATAGCTGTCATTTGCGTTTTGTTATACCACGTTTTATAGTGACTGACGTTTCATGTCAAGTCACACGGGAACGCTGTCGAACGGGATAAAAAGTATCCTATGTCCGTCTCCTGGCTCTAAGCTACCTCCCTACCAATTTTCAGCCAAATCTGTTCTGCCGTTCTTGAGTTATAAGTGGTGTAACTAACACGACTTTCTTTTATATATATAGATTTAATATTGAAAAAAGACTGAATTTTAAAACAGGATTCGAATGCCGTTTTGCTACTCGTTAATGATTATATCTTTATATCTGTAACAACATTCTCAACAAGGAAATATTGAATTTGACCTTAATTTAATTTAAAAAGTTACGCATATTTTTTGCATTTATTTATAACTTCCCGACTAACCGCTTGTCTTAATATATAAGTAGTTTGCTTATCTTTATTATCAAACTAAACACTATTATTATTCCTTTATTTCTTTGCTAATTACCGCCTATGCTCCGTATATCTATTTCTGGCCATAAAAAACATTCTCTTAATATGTTTTTCAAGATTAAACCAAATCGAAATAATGATATCCCAAGACAAATCATACATTTTAATCTGAAGGTCGTTAGATTCCATACTCAAGACAACGACACTTTTTACGCTCTGATTCTTCAAAACAATTCGAATTCAACATTAAGAAGTAGTCTTGTTAGTTGCAAACCTCTTATTATGTCAACAAATTGGAGATGAAATGATATGAGATAAATAAGAAATGAAGTAAAATTGATTTTTCTGCAAATAAAAAGAAAGAAACTTGATTTTTAATAAAACACACACACTGTCAGACCTGAAGAACAATTAAAATAATAGTATAAAAAATAAGATTATGATAAACGATATTTTATAAGCTGGCTCTAGTCGAAATTTTCTACCTGGCTACAATGTCATAATTATAATCAAATGTCAAATCTATACTAATATATAAAGCTGAAGAGTTTGTTTGTTTGGTCCAAATCCAACTACTGGTCCAAATTGAAAAATTATTTTTGTGTTGAATAGACCATTCATCGAGGAAGGCTTTAGGCTATAAACCATCACTCTGCGACTAATAGGAGCGAAGATACAATGGAAAATGTGAAAAAAAACAGGGCAGGTATAAATCATGAACTATATCTTCTCCCCACGGGGACGAAGTCGCGGGCAATAACTAGTGGTTAATAAACAGACGGCAAAAGACAGCTATGTATATTTGGGGGTACTTCAAACCCAAGCGTTAGTATTAGTTAAATAATCAGATATCGTAATATCCTTTTTTGAATAATTTAGTCTTACACCATCATCGGCCTTTTCGAACCTAAACACGGAGGAACTCCTTATGACAAATATGGTCCAAATATCTACGGACCAACCGCGTCAAGCGTAGCTTAACCTGTGATGGATTCACTTATGCGGGCATTGCTTAACTCCCATAACTACACCAGCTTTACTTAAAAAGGTGGTAATAGGTCCCTAGAACAAAAGGATTGATGTAATAGGTGAATGTTTGAATCGGAACAAAGCTTAAGTAATAGTTGTCGAGATGTTGCCTATTGAACAGGAACCAAACTTGATATGAATAGGCTTTCGTAACTCACTTTTATGAATATTGATGATTGAACTTTCGTTGAATATATGCGTAACCATGGCGTGAGGTGATTTTCAGGATTATGTAGTGACTTTTTGAATTCAAATTAAGTACTTTGTTTGTAAGTCATTCAACAATTAAAACAGTGGAAATTTGACTTACGTAAAGCGCTTTTCTTAGCAATAAGTTACAGATTTTGTTTGAAGCTTTTTTAATCATTGTGTCATGTTGTACCTTATGTATTTTCTGTAAGTTTATGAAGAAATAAAGTAATACGTTTAAATTTATCAAAATTTAGTATTAAGTAATATAGTTTTAAAATAACTCTAAATCAAAATAATCAAAAGTAGCTACAATATCAGCGAAAAGCGTTACAAATGACAACGAAAATTTGCGGTTGGAGAAAATTAAAACACGAAAGAAATCAGTATTGATTAAAAACGAAAGTGACTGCCATTGATCTAGTAACAGATTCAAATTTATTCCAATAAAAGATGGCGTAACCCCATATTTAAAAAGGTATTTTTGTTAATTCGAGTGACCTCGATTCTGCTAAATATTTGAATAAACATTTATCTTAAAATACAATGAACAAAATATTCTATATTTTCATTAATTTCTTGCGTAATTTCGTAAATGTGGTAAAAAGCTACGCTAATAGATTAGAAATATAAAGTTAGTGCTGTATTTAAATGCAATCTTGCCTAAGTTCCGGCGGTCCACTTATGTTCTTACATGTATTTTTAATTGCTTAACATACATAGTTAGCTGGGACATCCATAATGCATTAATAGAACAATGTAGACATTAAGTAAATACTGGTAATGCTATTAGGAAGTGCAATGGCCTAAATCTTTAGCCAGATTTTGGCAACACGCCATGGGACCAACGGGATAGTGGGAAAAGTCTCTGATAAAACTTCTTGTAAATAGTTGTTAGTTTAAAAATTGAGTTTATGTCATCGGTGCATAGATTGTCATAAAAAAAAACAGTAAAATAGTAGTCGGGAAGCAATTGTGTAAACCAAAAAGTATTAATGTCAAAGAATGTCATTGTATCGAAGAGTTAAGTTTGAAATGGCTTGCAAAATTTGCAAGGTTTTCGTTAAGCCCTAAACTATAGAAAATATAACCTAAACAAAGGCAGCCAAGTTATTCACTACAAAAATGAATGTACACAAATTTCATATGCCTCATAAAACGTTCACGCATATTCATTGACACACTAGAATAGGAACTTAGATCGTTGGAATGTTAAAATCGTTAAAATTATATGTTTATCACGCAACACAACTTAAGAATGTACATGCATATGCCTTTACAAATCCACGCAATAATATATTGTGTAGTACAATTACAAAATAGTGTACCTAATCCAACAAGTGTTGCGATTTCAAGCTAATTATGTTCTAGCCAAGGAACGACGCCAGAGGAATGCGACTTAAAATTACGCCAAACGACATTTCGAAGTCAAATTAGTGGTGACTTACGGTAAACGTATAATGCAACTCAAACTACCGTTTAAGTAGTTTAGTATTTATGGAAAAAAGTATGAAGTATTTTTATACTTCTTCTTCTATTACGTCTTTTAAAAAGATCGACCAGATATGATGTATGTAATGTAATGAATGTGATCGCCTAGTGGTAAGTCAAAGGTCCCGAGTTTGATCCTAAAACACGCACTGACTTATGGAATGTTGTGTGCGTTTTAGACAAAAATATCACTGTTTTCGTGTTTGGAAAGCACGCAAAAATGTGGGTCCTACGCAATTAATCTTTGCCGTGGTGGTTCTGCCCTTGACTCTACCGTGTCAGATTGTTGGCCCATTGGGCTATTAGAGTAAGGGAACAAGAGTACAACACCTGTGTTAGTGTACGTTTGAGCATGACTATACTATAAATAACGATCCGCGCGCCAGGATGGTATCTTGCGACACTAGCCACCGTGCTCGAGAATCGGTCAGGACATAATTATTTTTAAAGTTTAACGAAGTCTAAGATACTCTAACGTTCCTTTTGGTCACCACAGTTAGGTGAGCGACATATCGCGGGTTCGATCTCTGCGATCTCTACATGACCCACAAATATTTCTTCTAAGTCTAGGTGCCTTTGTGCAGGATTAAAACGATGACTGCAAGAGTAATTTATTTAAAGATTGAAATAAACCTTCGCTAAGACCTCGCTTCGAATAAGCTTTATGCCTTTGAAATTAAAATTGATGTTTAAGATTATTAATAGCTGTCTTAGCTAAGAAATACTAATAAAAATGATTTGACCTCTTGCTAATTTTAGTGCGATATCCATCGGGGTTATTGCATTTAGCAATAATTGCCTAATAACATTCAGAAGATAACGACATTCCTTCTCACTGTTCTTTTCATTTTTATTAGTTAGTGGTCGGCCTTGGTGGACCAAATATTATATTGCAGTGAAGAAATAGTCAAAATGTTAAAGTCAAAATATTGTCTATCATAATGAATAATATAATAGTCTAATTAATAAAATGTTGAAATTATTTGTAAATTTCAATACAAGAAAATTGTAGAGTCTTGTAAATATAAAGAGGTATTAAATATTACAATGAAGGTAAAATACTTAAAAAACTGTTTAAGTATAGATATATTATTATGTGAATTGCGTTTCAATTGCAAAATAGCCCGGAATGTGTCGAGTTGTTGCGTGATCAGAATCTCGCCAAATTTAAAATCTAACTATATTTAGTTTATATAGAGGTTTTCTTTTATACCTATGTCTTTTTAAGCATTTAAATAATGTACGGCGTAAAAAGTCTTTACGCATATCAAAGAAGGTGAATGAACGTAAAGTAGCCAACAATACGTCGCGGTAGTGGTATTACTCCACGTTTGGTATACCAAACGATAGCTGATACCACTATCAGGTTTCTCTAGAAATATGAATAGGAAATGTGACAGATATCTGCCTAGTATCTACTTAGTGCATACTACCTAGTATTTATCTATCTGTATTGCGTAACCCTAGTAAACCAGATCACGAGTTCACAGTCTTCTGGAAAGTACAAGTGAATCGATTGAACAGTGAAAGCGTCGATTGTAACCTATCGTACTATGTGGATACAATGTAACCTACCAATTAAATACACCCGCAGGTACTTGTAATTAGTACTGAAACAAAGACCAGTTAATATTGGTTACGTGTGACGATGTTTTGCAAGGAATACTAGGTGTTGTATAGTTTTTTTGTTCCCATTACGTGCTTTGTTATTTTATTAATGTGTGTGTCGTGCGATTTGAATCTTAGATTACTGGTTTTGAATGGCTGATTCATATCAATGTTCTTAAAAATCACGAAACAGGTTATTTAAGGCTGTTATGTTACAACATGATTGTTGTATTGTGTTCTGAATTAGATGGGATCGTTTTAAGTAATGAATATTTCAGTTCGGTTTTATAAAAGCGTTGTTTTCCATAGAGCAATTGGCTGCATTCGGCATCACGCCAATCGCCATTCGCAAGTATGTGGTTGTGGTCTTCCTTTCTTTGACACCCCGAATGGGCGACGTCTTTATGCACGTCCATAGTAAACATAGGTAAATAATAAACGCATTGACGTTACAGTTTGTAAATTTAGTAAAAAGGCATTGACGTTACACGCATTGACGATAAACGCATTGACGTTACAGTTTGTAAATTTAGTAAAAAGGCATTGACGTTACACGCATTGACGATAAACGCATTGACGTTACAGTTTGTAAATTTAGTAAAAAGGCATTGACGTTACACGCATTGACGATAAACGCATTGACGTTACAGTTTGTAAATTTAGTAAAAAGGCATTGACGTTACACGCATTGACGATAAACGCATTGACGTTACAGTTTGTAAATTTAGTAAATCTCCTTGAAGATGTCGTAGCAAACGGTAAAGCTAAGTTAAAAGTTATGTTTTTTTTAAGAAAACTCCCTTTTCCCAGGAAAGATCCCTGTGTCGCGGTGGGTTCTACAAACATACAAATCGCATGCACAAAGATACCCGGACTCAGAACAAGCATTCGTGGATCACAAAAATGCTTGTCCTACGCGGGGATCGAACTCGCGACACGTCGCACACTGTGTGGTGTGGTGACCTCAACCAACCTGGCTATCCGTGCAGTCAAACAGTGTTACATGACAAATTTCTCTCTATTGTTCAAATCATTGCTAAATATGGCTTAGAAATTTCTAGGTAGATAAGTATCGGATTCCTAAAGCATGACAAGTACTCGCACCTATGTCTGTAACTATTGATGATGCATTGCGCAAGCAGAATGCACGCATGGTCGGTCGCCGGCTAATGTAATAAGTCTAGGCGATAAACGAACGCTTTCGCAACATCCATTGATTAAATTAGTTATATGCATATTTGGATGTTGAGACATTTTGTCTATAATATTACTGAAGGTCACTTTTGTTATAGTTTTTATCTTCACGAATATGCGATTATCTGATATTAAATTTAATTTTGATATCTGTTGATGTGGGAAAGGAGGTTTATCTGTTGACTAGCTGTTGCCCGCGACTTCGTTCCCGTGGGTAAAAGATATAAGTTATGATTTATACCTGCCCTGCTTTTTTCATATTTTCCATTGTATCTTCGCTCCTATTAGTCGCAGCGTGATGGTTTATAGCCTAAAGCCTTCCTCGATGAATGGTCTATTCAACACAAAAATAATTTTTCAATTTGGACCAGTAGTTCCTGAGATTAGCGCGTTCAAACAAACAAACTCTTCAGCTTTATATATTAGTATAGACATAGACATGCAAAAAAAGGTTTTGGAATTGTGGATAAAAACCTAACTTTAAGCCTAAGTCGAACATTACTACGTTGCGTAGGTTCATTAAAAGATGAGTGTCTTTACACTAAATATAAATGAAAACAATGATGTAACTTTTCTAAAATTTTATAATTTTGCATGTGAGCAATCAGCTACCAGATTTACTTTTTTATTGGTTTACTAAGTAGTAGACAATAAAAATAAACCAATCCTGCATTATGTTATAATAAACAAAGTTCAAAAATGTTACAATCTTAAGTTTTTTATGTAATAAAATTGTGTACACGCTGTGGTGTTTATGGAAGTTTTATTTTTACAACTTTATACGATATGCCGAAGGTTCTTATTAATTATGTGGTTTTGAAAGGCAGACTTTGTATTCTGATGGCGCTTGTGCCCTTTTTATATTTGAGGTGGGGACCATATTAACAAGGCGACAGTTTCGTTGCTTTCCAGTGCGAAGTAATTTGAATATCGATACCGGTCTTCTATTGACGTCATACAACAACATTGATTTTATGTTTTTAGGGTTCTCTGCCAAAAGGTTGAAACGAAAATAAGGCTCCGTTGACTGTTCTGTCACCAGACTAGTTCTAAATATACTAATGAACACATAAAAACATGTTTTTTTCCATACGTAGATAAAGTTTTTTTGAAAGATGCATGGATAGCCGAGTGATTTAAGGCGACCACGCAAAACCCACCGTGCGCAAAGAGTCGCGGGTTCGACATGTCCGTAGGATAGGCATTTATATGATCCACGGATGCTTGTCCTAAGATTGGGTGTCTCTGTGCAGGTGACTTGAATTTTCGTGAAACCTACGCGACACAAAGATTATAGTAGGTTTTTGATCACTTTGAATACTATGTACATGATAACATTTTAAGCTGTTGTACAATAGCAGTATTTGGTAAGTAAACAATTAAAGATAATTCGATTAAAAAACCTTAATCTAAGATCAAAGCTAAGTGTAGAATATAATATAATTTTAAGGTATAATAAGGTAGAAATATATTCTGTTCCTATGTTACTATTCAATTTAATACTTATACTTATGTTGGTTAGAAGAACATTTTGCAACTTTAACTACGCTAAAACGGTCCTGCAACGAAATCATCTTAAAACGTGTATTATGAAGCAACTAGATGAGCGGGTTCTAATAACCTGAGGGTCTAACACCACGTTTTAAAAGTAAAATTATTATGGTTGTGGAAACGTCTACACGTTCTCTATCCCGAGGAAGCGGGTTTCCATGAGGACTCCAAGGCCTTATTAAAAAATGGTTGTGGAAACATGACAGCGCAATACACAGCTTAGAGTGGCATCTCTCTACTACTCCAGCAATAGTATTTACTTTAAGACGATTCATAAGGCCCCCAGTACCATGTGGTAACGGGAACTTCAAAGGTAATGGACAATCAAATTAATTTAGTAATTATCACATCATTATTGCGAAAGAACTTTCACGGTCTACGCCAATAGTGCAATTTAAATGTCGTTAAGAATGCTAGAGGAATGTGACTTTAATGATCTTGTAAATAAATAAATCAATTTTGAACTTCCGTTATTTGTGTTAACCGTTGCAAAATAAATGATAATCGTTTAGTTTACAATTGATAATTAAATGTTTATTACCAGTTTTATTACGTGATAGTAAATTATCATTATTAGAAGCATTATAATGTTTTATTTGCAAAACTTATGATGAAAATTCCGATGTTATAACTATTATTTGAATTAATTCACTATAGTTACCTGCTTAATGCGTAAAAACTGAAACCTTTTATCATCTTGGCGCCCTAGTGAGGCAATTTTGAATATTTGAGATAGAATTGCGTCTAATTTCGTCTTGATGTTTTTCTTGTTCATAACTAATTGGGAATTTTGAATAAATTAGGTAAATTGTGACATTGAAGTATCACTTGTATTACTGTCATCAATAGAGCACAAGAAGCAATACTGTGGGAACTAACAAAACTACATCAAGTCTTCAATTTTTTTTGCCAGTAATGTAATCTTAATATCCTTTGTAAAAGCAGACGACCAAGATAAATAGTTGTATACCTATTTAATTGCCAGTAAGTGGAGGATCTAAGGAAACTATCCTCTATTTGTAACAAAATACCTTATTTTATACGTATTTATGACTCCTAGACTATGCTAAGGGCATGTAATAAATTAAACTATTATTAATATACGACGATAAATATAAGCTAACTCTATTTGAATATTCTAAATTGTTTATCTACACGTAAAACAAAGCCTCCATCAACAGCAGCGACATTGTAATGATTTCAATACGTATAATTTAATAATTACACATAATAGATCCTCAAAATAGATCTTGTTAAAAGGGAGTGTCTACCAGCCTTGTAATAATATAATAATTTCCATCATGTAATTGCCGACAGCTACCCTTGACCCAAAGACACTATGAACCTGGGGCCTACCGCCATATCTTTAAGTTAAGACAGTGTAGTTGTGTAAGAGAGAGCAACTCTACGGATTATAATGCGCTATCTCGCTCTTTCACGATTGCAATAGCGTTATTTTAAACCTGTACATTGTAAAGTACTCACATGTCAAAAGCTTCAGGTCAAAGGGTATGCATGCGTGTTTTAAGCAACAATAGCGTAATGAGCGACTATAATAGCCGCAATTTATGAAGACATACATTATAGCTAATAGCAGAAAATCGGGAATGAATTATTGAGACATCATAACCATTGTTGGGCATCCTTTTATGACAATAGCGAATGTGCACGTGAATTAGGCAAAGATGTTTCAAAATTATTCTGTTAGGGACTGTTGCGTATAATATGTATAATGGTTAAATACTATATTATTGTGACACACATAATTATTATGATCACAGTATATTTTTTTGTGAAATGCGACGATAAATAAAAGCTAGATGTATTTTTTTTAAACCTTGCAGGTTGTACTAGATTTTTAACGATAATAATATTTTTTTTAACAATAAATAAGTTTTATACAAACACATTATAGGTCAGTGATTCCAGATTCCAATATTTTGTAAAATATGCTTCTGGGAACTTTTATTCTGGATTAGGAAATATATTTAATTCTTTTAGGGTCCTTGAATATCAGCTACATCAAAAGTAAGTCAACGCTACTAAGTTCTAAAACATATTTACCATCTCTGCCGTACAAATTAAATCTTAAACTTTTGTAAACTACTTACATTACATCACCATATAGTTAAGTATATAAAAAAACTTAAAAATAAGACAATCGGTCATAAGAAACTCAGTCTCGAGTTTATCAGGCTAATGTGACAAACAAACCGGATCGGCGTGAGTCGTTGAGACGGTTATGCAATGTGAATGTCGGCCAAGTAACATTTCGGAAGTATTGTGCGCGCGCGCACCTGTGATTCACGCATGCGCGGCACACGAGTTGAAGGTTTACATTGTAATGTCATCACTTTCGTTGATAGTTCTCTTTTGTTTTTGACTTGACAAAACAATATGACATAGTTGTTATGAATGTTGACATTATTTTTTTTGTAGTACTGGATATAATTTTACGTTATGAATGATCTTGGAAAAGAAGAGCCACTCTGAGCAAGGAGACATTAATTAATTTGTAATGTATGATAGAAATGGTTTATTTTAACTAAAACACTATTCAAATGAAACATATATTTTATTACTAAGTAGTATTATAATAACTACATAATTGTTGCATATACTGTCAATTGAGGCAAAATAGAAACCAAAACGTGTTTTTAGGGCTCTAAAGAGATATGTGATTTAAAATATACTGACCAAAAATCAGAAAAATAAAAGAGGTAAATTAAATTCTCTGATGCCACACGTTTGCTATAATTTATAGTTTACTCTATACCGAATTATAAAATCAATTAAAAAGATTATACACCTTAAAACAAAAACAATAAAACACATTTTCGTCTACACAGTTTACCAATTCGTGTACCGCAGCATCTACGCGGATAAGGAAACTGATCAGCCGGTTACAGCAAAACAAACTGTTACCGCTCTTATGTAAGAGTCGTAGGTTAAGTAGGCGCGCTTACTTCAACTAGTAAGTAATAACATTTTACGATTACAAGCATTTTTTACTCGTTTGAGTAAAATAAGTTAGGATTTTTTGTATAGTTGTTCTTTTTTTGACATTTGAAAATCAGGGAACCGATTCTGGTATTTACAATGGCCAATGAATGATTGGAAATTGGATTAAATTTGAAATTATTTATTGTAACTTAAGTATTAAGCCAACACAATAATTGTGTCATGTTGAAGCAAGTGTTGTTTTGAGTTTTAAATAGCTCTTGTTGATATGCGTTGAATCCCCCAGAAAAGATACTGGTGTTTTTCTTGCTTATATGTAGGACTAAGAAATATAAAAATGACTAATATATTAAATATTTCAATAATCAGAAAGTATTTGTTTTGGTTGGAAACAATCTTATCTCGGAAGTTTTAATCAAAATAAATGAATTCACTGTTCCACATTTTTATTTATTTTCATGCCCCGAAAGAGACTCCTTACTGATGATTTAAAATAACCAAAAAACTATACATTAATTACTGTCATTATTTACGGTCTAAGCATACGAATTTTAACTATTATCTCATTGTTTTAATTGTGCTATTATCATAACATTCTTCCGTTTCCGGTACACTTAATATTAATAATAAGTTCCACTTACCGGATAGTTGCAACGCGGTAATTCCAACAAAAATTAACCACTGTGCACCAGTCAACATTTTTGCATAAATAAAATATGCATTAAAACAATAATTATAAAGTCTTAGTTTGAGTAAATAAACTTTAAAACAATATGCAATCACAGAAAAAATATCACAATAAAATTAAATAAGTTTACATTTTTCTTTATTTAAATTTTGCGCACTTTTTTGTTTTTTGGTTGTGGGTCTGTGCGTGTGTCACGTGCGTGTGCTGTGCGAGTACTGATCGGAGAGCGAAAGTGGTTGTGTGGTGATGACCCTCGCCTCCACCTGACTTCCCCACTTTTGTACGAGAGCACCTCGAATTCGGTCACTCTTTGCATAATTTCTGCGAGCTGAACGCATTTACATAATAATTGTTTACCGTTTTTGATGAGATGTCATTTTGTCGTGGATTTTATACCAAGTTGCATTCATATAATTACTGTGAATGGAAAAAAATAATGAACTCTTACACTATTTACTATCTGATTAGAATTAATATTTTTATTTCTTTTCTCAATGTATGTATAATAATAATTAAAAAAAAACACATTAATTTGTAATTTGAATAATTGTTTTTATATACTCTTTTAACAAAGTTACAGCTAATTGAGTTCGTATATACAATTCAAGGTTTAAGTTCTGATTTTGTTTCTGACCTTCCGAATTATTTTCTCGAAGTTTCTGTGCATTCTAGAGATGTGTGCAAAAAGGTGTATCGTTAATGTAACGTTTTGCAGGTAAAAGCTGATTCGGTTACATAAAACGAAACCAGTGCTGTGAACCAACAAGAACATATTTTAATACAGAGATGACGTAAGATTATTATATTAAATGATATATTAAAGTAGTGACTGAACCTAAGTGTCGTGTTTATTAGTCTTTTAGCTCGAGTCTGACGTTTCTAGATCAGTAATAATGATCGCTCTACATTGATTAGCTGTAGCATATGCATAGGTCTACATAATTAAGTGCCCAGATTATATCGACAATACAGATTAACCCTTAAAGTCGCAAGATGATTTTTGAAAATGAAAACAAGTAAATTTATTTTTTATGGTTTATTAGGCACATAAAAAAGTTACAAAAAATACAAAAAAAAATCTAGGTCTGATAGTTTTTGGAAAAACCTATGTATAGTATACTATACGGTGCCGCTTTTGCACGAAATCAGCAATGTATAGCATACTATACATTGCTCTATTTTAGTGCTCCGTGTGGTAAGCCAAAAAACAGTTTCTGCCTTTGACGTAACATAAATGTTTTTTGCATTTTGTGCACATTGTACTTGCTTGACCTCCTCTACAATATTTACAACTCTGATACCCGGTAAACTGAGGCTAATGATCGTATTTATCATACCTGACATCATCAAAAGGCCTCTCGGCTAATGGCTTCGTTATCTATTCTTCTCTCTATTCTTTAAAAAATCGATAAAAATAGTCTAAGGGTCCAATCAGTATCATACCAATCAGTTGGTACTGCTTCTTGAAAAGTACGATTAGATAAGTCAGCCCCGTGTTGAAACACACACTTTCTTCCAACGAAAACGTAAGTTTAGTTTTTTGATACAGCGTCTTTTGATTCTTTTAATTGCAATAGAAGGCCCAGTAAGTTTTCTTTGCCCACGTGTCCTCAAAGGTGTGTTGCCATGGAAGTAGAAGGTTGAACAGATGGCACAGAACCCATAGAAACAATTGACGAGATTGCATCTTAGTTGCATTGCGTAGGGCTCAGAAATACGGCGTTCAGAATTGGTGTGAGGGGCACTTGAGTATTTTCTTGTTCCACATCAGAAAGGGCGTTTGATTCTACCTCACCCACTGGGTTGGCTAGCAAAACTGGGCTGCCTAGAATGTCGAGCCTTTCAAATGACGAGTCTAGTGACGAATTTAGTGCAGGAATCCAAGCCAATATTCGTCTAGCTCTTCCGTTAATTGTGATCTAAAACAACATAAAGCCAACATGCAATGCAAGCACCACCCAAATAAAAGCCAAGACGTTACTTATGCACCATATAAAACTCGTATCATATCAAAAAACAAAAAAATGTGAGGTTCATCACATAGTAGCAACTGTAGTATTGTATAGTATACTATACATGTTTAAAAACTAGCCAAAATAATACAAATACCGCATTTTCCAAGTTATTTATCTATCAAAATTATTAGAATAACTGTTCTCCTTTACATTTTATGTGTTGGAAATCTATGATTAGCAATAAAAACACTAAAATAACTAAAACTCACCTTGATAATAGTTTCTGACGGCGACTCGTTCGTTATTTTTGACAACTGATTTGAATTTACCACAATCAAAAAAAGGTTTGTCATTTTAACTTAGAGAAAAACGTTCAGAAATGTCATTTATGACAAAATACTCCAGATAAAATTAAATTAAATAGGAAAATATCTTAATTCAAATTAGACGTATACTATTCTGTACAAAGTTACTTTAAGGGTTAAAAAATAGAGCTATGATTCTCCTGAAAATGAACTTGATGTTGAAACTTAAATTAAAATGGTCTTGACGACCTTCAGCCATGAGACATCGAGAAAGAAATAATATTTTTTTAGTAAGTGACCTCATTTATGAACTTTTCAAGGCATATAGTAGTAATTTTACTAAACTAATTTCGCATTTACACGTTTGTGAATGTAATAATTTTAAAATGGTCTGGAGTTGTTAGAAAAAGACAGAAGATCTACGGCTTTACTATTCAATGAAACAAGTTTTTGGAATCTCATTCATAAAGCACTGTTTTTATTTACAACAGCTGTTGATGCATTATTATGTATCGGCACGTCAACTTATACCGTTTACTGCAACAATTGCTCAACTGTTAGAAAGATCGTGACTTGCAAGCAAAATTGATGAATTCAGGCAATTAGATGATGTTGGCCTTTTATCGGCCATATAATTCATCTATTATGGTGAAATAGACTGCCGAATAGCGAACGGAGAAGTAAATGTTGCCCTTAAGTGTCATGTCATCTTTGTCACTCTGAAGTGGAATGTAGATACAAATGAACGTCACTGAGTATAGTAACTTAGATAATTCATACATAATTTGTATATATGACGGTGATTGTCATCTAAATGTAATAAGTCTCTTATAATAATGATGCAGAAATAACTATAGGTCAACGAACTGAATGATTTCTTTTTTTGAAAAACAAAGTTACGTTTATGTAACAGTTCAGAGCCCGTGAGAATTTTATGCCAATTACTTTTATGTTTTTGTATTATGAACTGTATCAGCTATTTAAATACGAAAAGAAATCGTCAGCTGCATATTTCCTCTAAATACCAATGCCACTACTATAAAAGATTTTATTTAAATAAATAAAACAACAGAAAGTTGAACCACAAGGACTCACATGAATATCGAAAACATATTCATAACATATTACAACATACCTGAATACCTTCAATCAGCTTTATGGAATAAAACTATTAAAAGTCGTATCGCAAGACAAACTGGTGTTGCCCAATTCACGGATGGCAGTTGAATAAGGCCATGGATGCAACATGAATGCTGCGGTGTGGCAACACTTCGGTAGCCACGAGGATGTGGGGAAAGCCCGCGAGTGTCCGCTTCTCTGACCCGTCATTATCAGCAATTGATTTGTCCGGAGGCGAATTTGCTAATAGTTAAGTATATGCTATCGTTTTGATAACATCCTGAAAGGATCTAATAATATGTATGTAAGTTGTGTTTTTTATGAGCTGCCTCCGTTTTCGGGCATTGCGATATGCAATGGTATCAATAATTCTATAGGACGATATGGCTGTTATTTTATTTTGAAGGAAGGATACATTCTAACTTAAAACTTGATCGTTACTCTTACACGCAAAAACCGTTAAAGTATTTGGACGAAACTTGGTACATAAATATTTTATAACCTGGTTTACACACAGGATAGAGATACATATTATCCCGATGTATGTTGTCGCGGGATTATTTTCGTCATCGATGTATAGCGGGCGGAGCCGCGTGCAACACCTACATATTTATATTTAACAATATATTCCCTGGATATTTTAGAAAAGCATCAGTTAATAACACGCTTTTGAACACTAAAAAATATCTTAAACCTCTCATTATAAGGAAAACCATTATCCATAAAGTTAACGGATTCATATCAAGCTGTTAAGCAATACGCTGATACCGGCTAACGATTACGGTGAAAATGAATTTTGATGTTAAATTATATAAAGAATTGAGTAACGTAAGGTTATCAAGATTCATATAGTACGGAACACGGAACTAGCAACATTGGCGTTACCTCGTAAGTACCTTCATACGTACTTGTAATAAATTGACAAGGAGTTCTCGAAAAAAAATAAGTAGATCAATCGCTTGTAATTAACCTTCGCTTTGGTGAAATATTTCTGGGAAAATTCCTATGTATGAAGTTATATTTAATTTTAAAGGTTTAGTGGTGTTTATACGTAAGGCACGCCGATACTTTCCGGGCGAGAGGAATGGTCCTAAACGGTTACCGTGGCTCCGGTACACAAAGAGTCAGACTACTTTATGACATACAGTTAGTTGTTGGTTATAAACTATCTGTGTACTAAGTTTTGTCCAAATCCGTTTAGTGGATTTTGCATGAGAGAGGGCAAACATCCCTACTACACACAACTTTCGCGTGTAAAATTTTACTAATAAAATGATTTTTTTATTTTTGGGCAACACTCTTTGAGTGTTTTGTACAAGTAGTATTAAAAATATTTAGTATATAGAATCATATCGTTAAGTGTTATACTTCTCCGAAACGGCTTGAATGGTTTTCATAAAAAAATACATGTTATGTTTGTATGTTTGTTTTTTACGGCAAAACTGTTCTAGAAATAATTTATTTGCCAAAGTAAGGTTCGCTGGGTCAGCTGGTGTGTATCTATAATCAAGATTAATCTACAGAGGTAGAGGGAAAAAAAGAAGAAGCGTGTGCCCGACTTACCCCAGACTTAATCAAGTTCAAGGGTGAACTAGTTTACGTCGTTATCTGCTACGAATGAAAAAAAACTCAATGATATTTTAATTATTTATTGTCCTACGAAGGAAGGTAAACTTCTTTTTCTGCGATCCTTGTTGTTAGTCCCCCGAGCATACGGCGCCTCGCTATTGGTTCTGAAGAAGTATAAACCTTTAGCGCTGAAAACAAAAACAAGAAATTAAAATAAGTTTATCGGATGTGTTTAGTTTCAAATTATATTTAAGAATAATAAGGTCATTTTATACGTATTTTCAGCCAGCTCAGTGGCTTGTATGCTGACCTTTTAATTAAATGCCAGTAGTAAAATCTAATAAGCGCCTTTTAGGGGATTTTATAACCAACGTGTCTCATATCTATCTGTAATTAACGTTAAATGTGATATAAATTTAAAGAAAGAAATGCCGAGGGAAAAAAGCCGACCGAAT
Organism: Trichoplusia ni; assembly: GCF_003590095.1. NCBI lineage: Eukaryota > Metazoa > Arthropoda > Insecta > Lepidoptera > Noctuidae > Trichoplusia > Trichoplusia ni. The sequence continues at coordinate 7,092,637 of NC_039486.1, read as the reverse complement.
TAAAAACACATCTTTTAAAATGTAAAAAAAACGTGCCTAGTATTTTGGAAGATATCTACAAGACAAGACATCGTTTTATCAAAAATGCTTAATAAGTGAGTCTAAAAAACAAATGACATGAAACGGAGTCATCTATGCAACAAACAACATTGGTTTAATTAAGTATTAATATTCACAACTGAGTGAATTTACACAAATGTTCATGGTAAATAATTAAAAGATATATTGGTAAAATACTAGATATTTATTCATTAGTCATATGGTTTTCATGAATGAAACGAGTTCATTCATTCATAACGTTTATTTTACCTTGAATTAATAAATCAAATATCGACTTTTAACTTCTGCACCTCTTTTTAAGACAGTATAATGAGCATTAATGAAAATGCACTTAGTATTTTTATCATGAGCATACCTATAACTTAAGTCACATGAAATTTGGTTACTAGTGCAATATGCTCATTATTTCTGGAACCACCAGGGTTCATTCACTTCTGGGTTAAGGGGACACCTCTTTTCTGAACCGTCATACGACGTCTCCCGCTTTTAAAAGGTGCATGGTTATGCATAACATTGTATCATTCGCTGTTGCTAGGTGGCCTACACAACCCTATTTGAATCATATCGCTCTTTCCGAAGATGAAATAAGCTTGAATAATATTAAATAATAGGATATTCCTAGCCTAAACAAGTTAAAAAATATTTATAAAGTAAATACAAGGAATTTAGCCTAACCTAAAAATATCATAATAAAAATAGAGTTTTAAGCCGAAGATTCGAGAAGGAAGCCCGACTTATAAAAGGTGGTGGCCAAAATGGTTAATATAAAATGTTATAAACCATTTTGGCAATCTCTATGCCTTCTTTTATATTTCAAGTAATATGTAGTATTTCACTTACGAACTTTTTTATATACTTAGAGTAGGATTAGCAAGCTGAAGTGGCAATGGGCGGGCCACATAGCGCGAAGATCGGACGGCCGATGGGGCAGAAAAGTTCTGGAGTGGAGACCACGTACCACCAAGCGCAGTGTGGGACGGCCACCTGCCAGATGGACCGACGACCTGGTTAAAACCGCTGGGTTCCGTTGGATGCAGGTGGCAACGAACCGGTCGCGCTGGAGAAATTATGGAGAGGCCTACGTCCAGCAGTGGACTGCTATGGGCTGACATGATGAAGGTAAACCTATCTGATTTCTTCTTTAACCCATCTATGTCTGTCGAAGATTAAAGTTTTACAGAGAAGAGAGAAGTCTTATTACAGGTTTAGCTTACCTAATCTATTTCAACCCTATTCGTTTTTCAATATACTACACTTTAGTATACTTACTCAAGTGGCACATGTTCCCCAAACAGTACATCATCAGCGGAGTTAAACAGCTCACACCAGCCGATCATGTAAGTGATCCAGGAGTAACACTTGGCGGCGTAGAACCCGACCTCAGTGTTTATGGACTCTGCATAGTACTGGGGAGCTCTGCCGTGGCTGCAACCTGATTTAGCTGGAAGGCAAAATTTTATTAAGAAAAAAAAAGATGTATCGTATAATTGAATGTTCAAAGACTATAACTATGATTTATTCACCGATCAATGACGTTTTGTAACTAGCAGAAGAGGAGATTTTTTTGCCGATTTAATGGTTAACGGCCTAATTTGAGAACAGCATAATGCTTAGTTCATGTTCATGGCAGAGATAACACGATGAGAGACTCTTTGCTCAGAGTTATTCTAAAGTAAGGATGTTAAAATTGACCGACATCTTTCCCTTACATATTGGTCATCCCTTACAAATTGCTCAATCCTAAAGGCATCTCAAAGGTATAAAATGAAAAAATTTTGAAGTTTAAAATGTATGAAAAAGTAGTTCATAATGCAAATAGGTATTATGATTCTTACTGTCTTCTCTAGTTGTTCTACAGCCTGGCTGTGTGATGCCGCCATTGGCGTAAAAGTCGACAGTACCGCTGGATTCCAACTTGCCCTTCTCCAGAGCGTTAGTATGCAGCACATCCACAAACTTAGCATCGGATTTGTCAATTTTCTTCTTAGGGTCGGTGGTAACAAACAAAGGTAGCGCTGGGTCTAGACCTTTATGAAAAAATGAAAATGGTCATTTTTTATAAAAATTGTAATACTGTGTGCTCAGAAAAGGTATATTTCTTAAGTCTGTCCTACAGTGTCCTACTACTAACTTTGGGAAAATTATTCTGTTTCTATCCGTGTAGAAGCAATCAGTAACATATTTAAAAAATAAATGGTATGTCAGGCGCTCACTCAATTTTTGTAATGTTGAATAAAGAATACTGTTTATGACATTCACTGTAACCCTTGGGCCTGGTGACCACAATTATCCATATATGCATTTATCGGTAATACCACTGTCCCAGAATTGCGATAGTTTTAGTAGAAGAAAAGGTAAAATTTGCCATAATTGCACATAGCAATTGCGTAGCTCATTGAAGTTGCTCCACAACAACCGGATTTGTGTGGAATATTTTGGTTATTTACTTTTTGTACTCATGATACAGACCTAACTTTATAAACTTTACTTAGGTGTACCAAAATTTAAAATCTTTAATTGAAATGTCATTTATACCAGTAATTCTATCTAAAAGTCCAGACGTAAGATAATCTCCTATAAATCCAGCTGCCTGCCCTCCAAGACTGAAGCCAATGACGTGGAACTGTGACAGGTTGAAGTCATGTTTCTGGACTAGTTGGTCGATCAGCTGGGCAGTACATTTGCCGACGAGTTCGGTGTTGCGAGCAGCCTCTATGTAGCATGGCTCCCGTGCTATTGGGTTGTAATCTATAGATATGATGTTGTAGTTGCAGCATTTCAAGTAGGCTGAAAAAAGAAATAAAAAACCAAGGTAAAATTAATAAAAAAGGACTCCAAGTTATATGGAGGGCGTACTCAATCATATTTTGGATTACTCTGTAGTCAAAGAACTGCTCGGTTTTTTTGTGTAAGTCGGGCAATCTATATAAGATCTTTAGATGCACGTTCTCGGCATGTTTAAAATCTTATCCAAATTAAAAACATTTCAAGGAGAATAATAAACTAGTTTTACAACTCCAAATACCAGTATAGTACCTTAAGGTAACTCCTTTAGATAACACAGATAATTAAAACAACGACAGTGTTTTGGCGTATATTACAACTGGATCAACAAGTCGTTAAATACAACGTTACTTTGTTTAATTGCACTTATTAAGATACCATTAAGATTTTTCTTTTGAAAGGGTATGTTTACCCGTATGCTTTTCTCTAAAAACAGAAACTGGACAAATTTGCTTAAACAAATGGCTTAATATACCCGCAGAATCAAAAAATATTTGGCAATTAATAAACTGTCATAAAAAGTTAAATTTTAACTTGGAATATTTACTTACGTTGGGTTTTTATAGGATAAAGTTGTGTGATTTATTTAAAACACTTTTTTTAACGTTCTTTGGAACGTTATAATAACAAAGGTTATAATAACTTATAATTGTTTTATTACCTGGTCTGATTTCAGTATTAGGAGAGAAATCCCTGTATCCGGTATAGCCGTGTATTAGTATTTTAACAGGCGCTCCTTTCACCCATGGCGCCTCCTCAATGGATGTTGAGTTCAAAGCAAATACTTGATACGGATTGTCTTCATTTTCCCTAGAACGTAATATGATCTAGTAAAAAAAGTCAACCCTAAAAAATATGATAAAAAAAAACATTTTATGTGTGGGACACCTTGGAATATTCTGATTTAATCATGATATATGAAATAAGATATATAAATATTTCTGATATATAAAATGATACTCAAATTTTAAAAACATAGTTAACATACTTGGTGTAAAGCCAAAATGTAACGTTTACGTTGGGACACTCCATTGGCGGAGCTAAGCATTCAGTGTCGGCTTCCGTCGAACGGATACCTATAAAATAAAAAAGAAACTTATTAAAAAATACATAGACATCATTCTGTTTAACTGTTTTCTTTTCTAAGTGCTATGCCGAGGTTGATTCTTAATGGTACTGGATTTAATCGCTGTTTGACATGAAGCGACTGATTTTCTAACGTTCACAACCAATGTAATCTAATAACAACTAAAAAAATAGGTAAAACAGTAGACATTTCAACGGAATCTAGGGATATTTGATTAGAACTAAAGATTTATGAAATATAAATCTTGTCTTATCTTTATTTGTAATTTATATGTTCCAAACCGATGAAAAAATCTTAGTAAAATTTTACTATACCCATTACAGGTTACTATTTTATTGATATTGAAAGAAAATAAGGTTAACTTTTGTTTTATTTAAAAATGACATTTTTATAGAGCCGAAAATTAGTGCAAGAAACATCTCTCCTTCATAAAACCGTACACATTTTGCCATTGAAAATTTCTTCCCTCTCGGATCAACTCACGTAAAAAAATTAATTGAGAAGTATAAACTATTTTACTATTCAACGCGTTGATGCACTAAACGCCAGTTAAAATGGGATTAAAAGGATCATTATTATCGCAGTAGTTAGGGTGCGGCTGGGAGAAACTCAGGTGAATATAGTGTAATTAAGCAAAGACAGCTTTCTCTCCAAAATATAAATAGATATGTATGATCCAAATTAACACCGGCTTCTGTTGCATCGTGCTTGAAGACGTAGAGTATATTCCCATTAAAAGATTATTTTTTAGAATTGTTATGAATGTAATTTTTAACGCCATTCAATCCAATAAGTAGTTAAGTTGGCATGTAAATAAGATAAAATGTTACTGTTTAATTGACCAGTTAATTTTATTGGTTGCACTGATAATTGTTTCGTAACTTTTATTTACAGTTATTTTATTGTGTGATTATCCACATTAAATTTTTAGTGTTTATTTTAAGGTATTTAAATCGAAAATAATGTAATTAAACTGCCTTTAGAATTCTTTATCACTAATTTGGGTGCGTAACTACCGATAAATTTTGCATCGCCTTGAATGAAAAACAACGATAATGAAAAACAAATGACTACCTTGATACAATTGTAATTGATGAAATGAAGGTTTTATTTAGAGAGCAGTCGCTATTAAAACTCAATGAACGTTGTCAATTAGCAAGACGTATAAACGGAATGCATTCAGTTACTGTTGAAGGTACTTCAAAAAGCTACTTGGTTTTAGGAAAACCTACAGAAACTTGCTTACTACCAATATTATAAGATCGCCAAACATTGAAGGCATTTTTGAGAATCTGATTTTTTCATTGTCTGATCATTTCTCGTCTTTTCTTACTGACTAAACCTAAGCCAGCCTTGCTAAGTCAACCGCGGTTTTGTATCAGTGTATATCAATGCATTGCAATCCTTCAGCAATTTAACGAACAGACTCGTAAATCGAGGTGGAATGTTATATCCCTAAACAGTTTACCGTGACTGTGTGACTTTTCCATAAACTCTTTCTAAGGCAATACTGACAATTGGTGTAAAAACAAGCGTAGGAAGCTAATACTTTAATAAGAACCCTTTAAGAACAGGTAAATCGGAAAATCAAATGATTATTACTACCGAAAACAATTGCACTGACAATTCCCCAGAAATGGTACGGTCAGCAGAAAAAGTTTACACAATTCTCTTATTTTTTAAACCACTATTTATTTCTAATAAATTGTTATGTGATATCAGGTAACTCAGAAGAATGGCCGCTGCCATAGTAAAAAAATCTGAACACCAAGTCCTAGTCGTCAATGAGCAAAAATGGCAATACGTAAATCGGACTTTGTTAACACACTTATGTTTCTGACTCTACAATGTACATGGGTGATTGATATAATATTCTACAACTTTCACACAATGCCATCAGGTCTCAAACTAAGCAGAGTTTGTATTATGAGTACTAGATAAACATAAATTTATAGATCAATTACACCCAGTCACAAAATAAAGGACCATGCTCATTACACAAACATTTGTCCTAGGTGGGAATCGAACCCATGACCTCCGTTATAGTAATCAGAACCCCTAATAGAAAAACAGGCCAGTAAATTTTCTGAATAACATTAAAAATAACAACTGCATGATTTAATTAATTGGTCTTTAAGAACAATTTACAAAGATTATTTTAAATCAATTTATATTCTCCATATACATATATTGATTTAAAATAATATATACAGAATTCTATTGCTAATTAATTTCGATAAATCCTTCGATTATCTGCAATCTGTGTATTCCTTAGTAGCTGTTTTTTTTTTTAATTCAAGCTCCTTTATATCCTTTCATGTAAAAACGAATCACTAATACAGCTAAATAAACAAAATCAATTTTCTATAGTAAATAAAAAAAGTTATTTTATAAAAATACTTACCTATATATATGAAGTTAATAATAAAAACAATGAGAAACATTGTCACAATAATTCAAACGGTGTAAAACTATAAGACGAGCTTGGTGGGTTTGACTGAACCGTGTGTCTACAAGCCCAAAAAAATTCACTTGTAACCGAATATCTACAGCTGATGAAACAGCGAAAACTATAGGAACTCCCTATGTGAACTCATATGCGCCTGCCGCGGCAGACTGTGCGGTTTTAAACAATGTAAGACCTTATCATTGAATTAAAATATCCGTTTTATTTACTCGAGTTTAACAATCGAATTTAAATGTTTTTTCATAGAGACATTATTTTATTATCGGCCAGAGAAAGCATAGGTCCAACTCGAAAGATTTGATTTTGCTATATACTACCTACGCCTGTATATAATACGAATATTAATGTTAATTATGTTTATTTAACACAAATATATTTGACATGCAATTTTTTGAAAGATTTTTATTTTTATTTTTTTATATTACTGACAGCATGTTTCAAAGTCGCACACATTAATTTTAATTCACGATCAAATAGTATACTTTTTGTATGAACTGATTCAAATATTGGAGACTGAAATCGCAATTCTTAAGTGTGATCAATGCTTAAACCCATTCCCCAATTTGGGAAGAGGCATGTGCCTAGTAGTGGGACATTTACAGGCTAGTATTACAGGCTTAACTTCTCTCTAAAAACAGAAAGACAGACAGAAAACTTTACAAAGCCAGTATGTTGACTCGGAAGTTTGGGATTTTTACTTCAATTAACCTACTCCATTTATTACAGTTGTTTGTATTTTTGTAAGATACATAGTCCTAGTGTCACGTACAAGAAAAATCCAAACCTAAGCATGTTTCAATGCTGCAACACATGAAGCCTCCAGTGAGCCTCGATAAACGTAGATGTACTAGGTTTGATGGAAATCATCATGGACACCCATCCCTTTAAGGAAAGGAGTCAGTAGTGTAGGAATTATTGACTAAACCTGAACCATACCATAGCCATACGTTTTCATCATGCTCCAAGTGTGCGGCTACCTTTTCCGACCCTCTTATTTTATAAGAACAAGCCATAACTAATCAGGGTTATTGTAACAGAAAACACTTTTGTATTGTTGTTATTTGGATAAATATAATAACTAATGTTACAATCACAACAAAAAAAAATGTTTTGTGAAATGTGTCAAACTTAGACACTCACAAAGTTCTTGAAACTTGATCCAAGCACTAAATGTACGATGTGTAGATGAAGCACGTTCAATTTTGCTTAAACGAAAATAAATTGTATTCCCCTATTTAAAATCACTGAAATATTACTTAATCGATTACATATGAACAAATTGAGTTGAAGGTTAAGAATTTAATACACTCTAGAATGCATACCTAAGTATTTCAGGCCGTTATCGGTGATATGAAAATTTGAACGACAGGTATGAATTTCATTCAATTTGGAGCTTAGATTATATAAAATAACCAGCATTGCCCCGCGGTGTTATCCGTTTAAATAGTTATATAATCAAATAACGTCTGTGTATCAGTTAACTCCATACCAAATTTCACCAATATTTGTCAAGCCGTTTCGGTGTAATAACAACAAACATACAAACCGTATTGTTCAGACTCACCTTACAAAAAACTCCACTAAGTGTTTTATTCATATATGCTCTGTAACATTATCTTGTGTAACAAACTCTACGAATCGTAGTCTGGTGTAGCTGTCAAATTCAGCACTGAGAAACCGATCATCTGAACAAAATAGGACGACTTTGTACAGCAACGTGCTACTTGTCAGTTTAAGATCAATTTTACAGCCTCTCAGGACAGAGTATATATACGGTTAATACGGAATCAAATATTTTTTTTTTTAAGGACCGTAATTCAATTAAAAATATAGGTGTAAAGGCTCCTCCGTAGTATTCTTGTTCCAAATTATTATGTAAATGACATTGAAATTGTCGTAAGGGAACAAGTGCGTGCATTATCATCTTATCTTCGTTTTGTGTGTGTTACTGTTTTTCTTTTTTATTACAGTTGAAAAGTGATAATGAATTAAGGGCATTCTTGTTTCTAGTTTCATTTTGTTTATAATGTATATGGATAGACAAACTACCGTGTATTATCAGTAATTTTGAAGGAGATTTAATTGGTGTAGGTAAATAAATTATCAGGTTATTTTTTCCTGTTGTCGCCTAGTAACACCTTGTAACGCAGGGTCAATTCTTATTGTGTTTAGATAGGTAGGTAGGTGCTCATTTCTGCTTGAAAATGAATTTTCCTACGATATTTATTTCGCGTTATTATAAAAAGAATTCATTTCATTTTTTTTGTCGACTCTAGTAGCTGAGTGTTATATGGTCCGTGTCGCGGTATCGATCCCCGCAGAGGAAAAGCATTTGTATGATCCACAAATGCTTGCTCTAAATTTGTGGACGTCTTCATGCAGGAAACTTGCTTATGTTTTTGTGTTTCTTACTCTAGTGGTAAAAAAACACAAAATGCTGAATAGTTTACATAAGAAATTATGGTCATGACTGGAGGTCAAGAGACCTGTTAAGATGTACGAAACGAAACGTTTTCTGTCATGTAATCTAGTCCTAGTTACACAATAAATAAATTTAATTTAAAAAAAAAAAAAAAATAAATTTAATTTAAATTTAATTTAATTTCCGGAGAGTCGCTTCATTTTTTCAATTTTAATCTTTTTTCCACAAAATAAAATTAAAGTACCTACGTTTCTTTTGTAGTCATCAAAGAGAGTCGGCACTCGATACATTTTCTCGTCGTCTTGCTTTCACAAGTGCAACAAGTAATAGGTACGTAGTATTGAAAGGTTGTGATGGACCGCAGTGATTGAAACTTACCAATTGGGTATATGTCTAACTATTATGTAACTCTTATTAGATAACTACAAAATTACTATGAAAAAATAAATTGAAATCTCATGTGACTTCAGTTATCAGCACTATTTACGGACAAGTGACACAACTTCTACAAGTTTTACTTGACAATAAACGTCTGTGACTAATTAGATATTTTTTGTCTAATACCCTGATGTTAAGGGTAACCAGATTTAAAATTCTAGTTGTAAAGTACTATTCACACACTTCATCGTAAAACGTATTCTTATAATATATTTTATTAAATAGACTACAAAGCTCGGGTCTCGAACCCTCTGCTATATACCGTTACCATAGTAAAGATAGGGTGGGTGAAGTAAACAAATAAAATCAAAGAATTTTAATTTATATTTTATTTATGAAATCAGTCAGTTATTTAAAATTATTTAAAGTCATTTGGCACTTTACTAAATAATATGGCGATAAAATCAATAACAGGAAAGAAAGCTCTGACTGTATTATATTTCCGTCTCAACGAAAACTGACAACGTAGAATTATGTGTTCACAAACATTATCACATGGATTTATTTGATTCCATTAAATAAGCGTATTCATATTATTTACACGACGGTTGAGCACAATACACTATTTACTATACCCAGACAATCAGAGCCTTTTAATTTTTGAGTTAAAATTTGAACTAACATAATTCACTGTTACATTTATACACAGATTGTTTTCGGATATAATTATATTTACAAACTATGTACAATGAGGTTTTATATTTTGAAGCAGTAATATACAAAACACATGGGTAGAATCGCAATGCGGATGAAAAATTTAATATCTGAGTCTGGGATAACTTCGACCTTCTTTTATTTGATATATTACTAGCTTCAAGTGACAATAAACAGAACTATACTTAAAGGCATAGAACCCGCATGTTGCTTAAAACAAGTGACAAACACCGACTGACTGTAGTCACCTGAATTTACACATCGTTTTTTGAGTAGCGTAAAACTGGCTCTCACGCCTTTAAGGTAAAAGTGCGTGAAAGTACTTATGCCTTGACATTACATACACAATAACCATCACATTCACATCAATTATGAAAACATATAAACAATATATGGCAAGAAAATATAGAGACCTTGATACAAGATCACAACAATCTTTTTACAAAATCTTAAACAAATATAGTGCTATTTACAATCTTACGCTAAAAATTCTTACATTAAACGTATTCTTCTGACGGCTTGGGTGTGCCATTCTGCAGTCTTAACGAGGAAGACATTCTTCCATTAACAGAGTCAGGTAATTCAGCTATATCTTTGAATACATCTATCATGCTCTCGAAGTTTGGGCCCCAGTTGAACAAATCGAGAGCTGCTGGTCCCCAGCCGAGAGCCGCAGACGCAGGGGAACCATTCGCTTGCCGATACAGCGCTGAACTAACATGCGGGGCTAAGTCATCATCAGATGCGACTAGAGTACTGAGAGAACCACGGAATGATGAGTCAAAACTTTCATACGGTGGTGGCAATATCGGTTTCTTAGGGTTACTTCCACTACTTACATTCTGTCTTCTTACATCTTCTAACTTATCTGCGTTTATACTATTATTATCATACTCTATTTCAGAACAAGTAAAGCTATCATTTCCACTTTCATCATCGGAACCTGTTGAGCTTCTATTATCGTCTGGTGGTGAATGATGTCTATGTGAAATGTGGTGGCCGACCCCTCCTCCTCGAGGTGCCTCGCTTGAACTGGACACTGCGTCTAATGTTGAAACCAAACTCGATGTTCTTTGTCTGGCATTCATTCTTTCAATTTCCTCTGCAGTCAGGCCCACCGCTCCAGAACCGACAGACACTACTTGTGGAACCTGAGGAGGCGCGCTAGGTGTTTTCCTCCCTGCAGAAGAACTTTGCCCACTTAACTGTGACATGACGGGGCTGTTCAAACTTCGTTCGCTGTTACTATGAAGTGCGTCTTTACCAACTCCACCTGAACTCGATGTTGTAGCTAGCAATGCACTCTGCAATGGTTTGCCGGATATATCGTGCAGCGTTAATATTCTCGGTTGCTGGCTCAGTTCACTACTTGGAGATAACCGTGCTAACGGTGTTGTTTGATGTTGTCTCGGTTGCGGAGGAGGTTGCGCCGCCTGCGGTACTCGAGATGGATAACCACTCGGATGATGTGGAGAGTGGCGGTGTTGAGGTGTTTGATGCTTATGGTGGTAGCCAGCTATCGGTGGTGGTGTAGCCTTGTATTTTCGAATGCCAGCTGCTTCCCGAAATCCTTTGTAATGGTAGACAATATCTATATCTGAGGGTGCGATGGAACTTGCATTTTCAAGATCGTAATGTTCTGGTACTTCTGAATTGAGGTCCATACCACTTGGGTGATCGTGGGTGTGGTGAGATGTATTTGTAGATGGTGGTGGAGGTGGGTGATGATCTTCTCTGAGGGCCGGACTCTTACCAACAACCTCTCGTTCGATAATATCTGGTCGTTGAGGTCTTGGAGGATCTATGTTCATTATTTCGCGATCTTTATATTTCTTTGATAATAATTCTGGTCCGACAATGTGTCCAACATTTCTGGTGATATCGGCGTTATCTGACATGTAACTGTTAAGACTAGTGTCATTATTATGAAGGTTTCGGTTCATTATACTATCATTTGTACCAGCAATCAAGTTTGGCGCGTTTAACATAGCGGGACCGCCGTTTTGCTTTGAATGCACAATATTGCTTTTACTTGCTGATCCATTACCCTTTTCTTTTTTCTGTTTTCGAAGTCGGTAAAAGATTATAGAGACTGATATCGCTACCAACAAGATTACGAAAAATACTATCACAAGTGTTATTCCAATGCGTAAAGGATGATTCTGGGCTGCTCCAACACCAAAAGCACTGTGGCAACCGTTTAATATTTTGCCTCTATGAATGGTTTCTTTGAATATGCTTCCGTTTCCACTGAATGGTTGAATCTCATTGTTAATAGAGAAATTCGCTAAGCAGCCTTCGAACTTGTTCTGACTTGCTGTAGAAATCCATTCATTTTTAACACCACCTATTGATATTATAGTCAAGTAGGGGTCTAAAAAGTCATGAACGCCAGCAGCGTCGAGCTCTTCGCCTACATTTTTGTTATCCACCAATAAGCGTATACTTCTACCGACTGACACTAAGGTGACATTGTGCCAGTTACCGTCAGAAACATCGTTTTGTTCAGATTGAGTCATGTTTACAACTGTGTTCTGTTTCGAGGTGTAACTTACTTTTCCTTCCAGCAGTTCTATCAAAGTGTAATATTTGTCGGTTGCTGAGTAAAATAGAACACCATCTTTTCTATGAGTTCTAAAAAATAGAGACAAACTTTTTGCTGGGCTATTGACTTTAGGAATGACTTTGCCGGAGGATTTTCCATTTTTCTTGGACCAGTTAGTATTGCCTCCATAAAATGTTTCAAGTAATTGCATCCTCCGGTGTTTCTCTGAGATTGTGTAAGTAACAAATCCATTCTCAGCTACTGAAATAGATTGAAGTGAAAGGCCACAGTCGGGTGAAATTAAATTACCTTTACACTTGCATAAATTGGCTCTCCACCTATCCAAACATTGTCCTGTACCACAAACATCTTTCTTGAAGCAGGCTCCCTTTTCTGAGCGTTCGCATTTCGGTTCAACACTTCGAGCCTTCAGCGGGTTTGTAAGGTTAAGCAGGCGTCCATTGATGGTGATACTGTGCATGCATCCAACGAAGTCATCAGAATGTATTTGACCCGGTCGCTCAAGAACTGGATCTGCTTTGTGAAGGCCGCCGATGAGCAATGGTTCATTGTTGAAGTTCAAAGTACTGAAAAAAATAAAATAAATACTGTTAATATAAGGTAATATTACTCTTTTTATTTCATGGAAATGGAAACTTAATTTAAATAAGACTGGATAGTAAAACTCTGAAATTATAAAAGTGATATCATCTTGAAAGATATTAATTGTCTTATATACATACCCCGCTTGTCCTGTGTCGTCATCGTAGCATGAATCATCGCCAGGATCACATTCTGTACAGACGTCTCCATGTTCAGTACAAGCTGCCACACTTAGAGAAATCACTCGACCGTTTCTGGTAGCGGTGAGTTTATACCAACTGCCATCAGCTAAGTTTTTATTAGTATTCATTATGGCAACTGAAGTTATTGATGTTCTGGCGCCACCAAATGAAAACACAGGTTTTCCTCCAAGCAATTCTATTGCAATAAAATCTGACCTTCCTCCTGTCTGTGCGCCATAGTTGTAAAGCAAGAGAGCATCTGGCTTTGTAGTAGCGAATATTATAGTAATGTCGTTTGTTGACGCATCGAGTGATGGGAATTGCATGTAAGACAGTTCGCCGAATCCAAAAGTTGTACTTTCGCAGTGCGTACCATAGCGACCATTCGAGCAGCTGCATTTGTAACCAGGTTTTAAGCTTATACATATTCCTCCGTGCATACAAGGGTTAGGTCGGCACGAGTCAACTAAAGCTTCACAATGATTACCGCGATATCCAGGACGACATAAGCAGAAGAATGAATTTCTGTCAGCACTCTCTTTGCAAGAACCTCCATTTTTGCATGGGTTACTACTGCAAACGTCATCTCTTTCCAACTCACATGTTTTGCCATCTCGGCGAGCTGGGCATGTGCAAGTGAAATCGTGCCCTTGTTTTCTACATTGACCTCCAAAACGACATGGATTTGGTGAGCAAGGATCTTGGCGCTTTTCACAGTTGTTTCCAATAAATCCATCCATACAGTGGCAAATGTATTCGTGCTTTACTAAGGGTGATGATAAAATCAGAGACGGACTTTCAATTATTTTCGTATCATCTAAAACTCTTATTGAATCCGTACAAAGGCCATCATTTTGGCACTGTTGAGAGGCGCATGGAAAGTACGCTACTATTATTTGACTCTTCAATAGCTTTGTTATTTGTAGTTCTTTTGCTTTCAAATACTTTTCCGTGGTTTCTCTTTTCCAAGTAGTGTGATTGCCTTTTGTTGCAATCGTCAAATCCAAATGTCCATCTACTTCATTGATGCTGTACATGTAAATACTTTCTGTGCTTTTGAGACTTTCTTTTAATGTTTCCAATAAACTGCGATAGTAATGAGTAAGGAAGTCTGATGCAGTCATGTTCAATATTCTCAAAGTTACAGATTGCTCGACGGTAGTATTGTCAAAAGAAAAGTATTCTACACTAATGGAAGATATGACATCTCGATGGACGCCGTCATTTCCTGACACGGAAAAGGAATATCCTTGACCAGGTTTGACAGCGTTCGTGTAAAGGTTGCATCCTGATCTGATATTGAGAAGTGATATAGTGTTTTCGGAGGTAGATTCCTTAATGATCTTGCATTTGTAGTCTCCAGTAATATCCGGGTCGTTTGGTTTAACGTCGGCAATTTTACCACGAGGAACTTTGTTGTTAAAGGCATACACAATAACATGAGCAGATCTTGGAGTTGGAGGATTGTCATTTCTGTCCAACACTTTAATGAATATTGTGTAATTGGATTTCATTACAGGTGTACCACTATCTTCTATTTGTATAACAATTTCTAACTTGGGCGTTAACTCCCTGTCTATCTTTTTAGTTGTCAAAAGCACGCCTGTGTGTTTGTGAACCTTCACATAGCTCTCATGCGGTCCTCCGACAATAGCATATGAAAATGGAGCTCCGTTGGGTGGCAAATCTGGGTCTTTAGCCGAAAGGGTCGTGATGCTTGTATTAGGCGGTTCATTCTCATAGACAGACCCTTCAAAGCTGGACACGTCAAATATAGGGCCATTGTCATTGATGTCTGATAACGTGATCTTGACCGTTGCTGTACCAGTCTGTGGTGGAACTCCAGTGTCAATGGCGCCAACAATCAATGAATACATTGACAAAGTTTCTCTGTCCAAATGGCGTGCGACTTCAATTTCTCCGGTTTGAGGGTCAATTTTGAAATCTTGGTTAGTGTTACCTCCAATGATTGAGAAACTAAACTGGTTATTTTGTGGACGGACGTCTTTATCGACTGCTTTGACTTGTATTACTTCTTGTCCAATACTGGCTCCTTCAGAAATAGTTGCTTCATAGAAATGGCGGAGGAATTCAGGTGGGTCATTGCCATCCTGAATTGAAATTATGACTTGTGCTTCATCAGTATCATTACCATGGATACCACCAAAATTTTTAGCGAGTACCGTTAGGACCACTCTGTTTTGTGTTTCTCTGTCCAAGTATCGCGCAACACGAATTACACCTGTTTGTGAATTAATACTAAATCCCTTATCGTTGCTGGAACCGACAAACAAATAGTAAATAATTCCATCATCACCACTGTCTTGATCAGTAGCCTGAATGACTCCAACGTTCGCACCAACTTCAGCAGATTCAGATACATCAAAGTGAAATACAGGTTGCTTGAACTTGGGGTAGTATTCATTTACACCTGTTATGTGAACTATTACTTTCGTTGTGTTTCGCATTATAGAATCAGGGTTTTCAGCTCTTATTTCCAATGTGTACAATCTTTTCTCCTCATAATCAAACACTTCTTTGGAAAATATTTCCCCAGTATTGACATCGATGTGAAATAACGAAGCCATGTCGTTATTGATGAAATATTTAATGATGGCGTTCTTTGGTGAATCAATATCAACTGCAGTAACTCTGTATATAAAACTGTTTACAGGAGAATTTTCAGGTAAATTTGCCACATATTCTGTTTGGTTAAACTGCGGCGCGTTATCGTTGATATCGGTCAAAATTATGGTCAGAGTGGCAATAGTCTCTTTCGACTTGAAACCAAGATCTTTTGCAGTTATATTTAGCCTATATTCTTGGATGGTATCAAAATCAAGCGGCCGTAAAATACTAATTGTGCCTGATATGGGGTGAATTTGAAATTCTTTGCCAGCGTTTCCTGATGAAATAGAATACCTCACAATCCCATTAGGCCCTTCATCTTCGTCACTTGCTTTAACAGTTAGGATGGGAGAGCCAATAGGTTCGTTTTCCGGAACAATTACTTGATAACTCAGGGCTGTAAACTTAGGGCTGTAGATGTTTTCTCCAGTCACCACAAATATGACGGTAGTCTCATCAGATTGTGGTGGTACGCCGCGATCAACAGCTTTTATTTTGAGTTCGTAGTACTGCCCTAAGTAGTAGAACTGTTTACTAACAACTATCCAACCACTGCTCTTGTCAATTGTAAGATACGCAGTTCCATTTCCGCCAGATACATAATATTCAACTTCAGCATTGATACCGAAGTCCATATTGTCTTCTGCAGTTAGTTTTATTATTCGTTCACCCGAGGTTGCGTCTTTTGGTACCGGTACAAACTTTTCATGTGTCTTGAACTTCGGTGCGTTATTGTTAGCATCAACGACATTGATCGTCACTAAGCATTCTGAAGACATTGGCGGTTTTCCATTATCTGTAGCAACTACAATAACTGAATATGTATTTTCTGGAGATGAGTTGACAGATGTTCTTTTGTAATTCATCTTGAATTTACTAAGAATCTCTCCAGTGGCAGGATCAATGGAGAATAAGTCTGATGGCTGTTGCAGAGAATACGATATGATAGAATTTGGGCCTTGTTTGTCTCTATCCGTAGCAATAACTTGTCCAACAAAACTGTTTTTCTTTTGCAGTTCCGGGAAATTGAAACTATAGTATGAATATTCAAATTCTGGTGCATTGTCATTTTGATCTTGTATGGTGATAGTCAAAGGAGTCTCTGAACGCCAAGCTCCGTCTGTTGCTGCAACTTTCAAAATGTATTCGTCCTGTAATTCTCTGTCAAGAGGTCGGGCTACTGTAACATTTCCACTTATTGGGTCTATTATAAACTTCTCTCCTGGGTTTTCAACAAAATTGTAAGTGGCATTCGCATTGGGCCCAGAATCTAAATCAGAACTTGTGACTCGTATCACAAATGATCCGATTTCTGCATTTTCTGTTACATTGACACTAAAAAGTCGTGTAAATCTTGGTGGATTATCATTTTTGTCTAAAACTGTAACTATCACAGTTGATGTTCCTACCAATTGTGGTACTCCATGATCTACAGCTTCTACAATCAGTTCATAAAATGGAATTGATTCCCTGTCTAACGCTATGTTGGTATTAATTTCTCCGGTTTCTGCATCGATTCTAAATGTCTCATCATAATCATTGACTAATTTGAACGATATTCTGCCATTTTCATTTGAATCATCGTCGTGGGCGTCAATCTTAATAACCAATTGAGGTGGATATTCTTCTTCTAAAACTGTCGCATTGTATAAAGCGTTTTCGATCACCGGAGGATTGTCATTAGCATCAGTAACTTTTATTTCAATTTCGATGAATGACTTCAATGGTGGATTATCTGAATCTCTGACTTCGAACCAGACTTCATACAAAGGCATTGTTTCATAGTCGAGGCCTTTGCCAGTGATAAACACTTCTCCACTCATTGGTTCTACTCTCAGAGCGTCTCCGACGTTTCCTCCTGCGATACCATATTGGAGTAAACCAGTTGGACCTTTTTTCGGAGATGTAGCTGATAACCTAGTAACCAAAACTCCCTCAGGTGTATCTTCAGAAAAAGTGAATGTAAGTTTATTTGTAACTGTAAACTTTGGGAAGTTTTTCACTGATTTTGGTATTAAAATTAGCTCCGCAGTACTCTGTCTTGGAATTGCCCCACTGTCTGTTGCAATTATTAAGAGATTGAATGTTGCTCCGTTTTTATCTTTATATTTCATAAGGTTATCATTAGCTTTAATTACTCCAGTTTCTCTATTAATTGTGAATAAGTTTTGGTGCTCTCCCTTTAAATCGTAGGTAATCTTTTTGTTTAGCCCAATGTCATTATCACTTGCTTTGACTCCAAACACAAAATCACCTTTCACGGTTCTGTCAGAAATATGCGCTTCGTAAACGGGGTGAGCAAACGTTGGTGTATTATCATTTTCATCTTCCACTATTATTGTAAGGTTTGCAGTAGCCGTTCTTGGGTCAGTTGTTGATGAATCTTGGGCCATAATAATAAGGTAGTAAATATCCCAGTCTTCCCTGTCTAAAGTGGCATTTGTAGATATAATACCTGTCGCCGAATCTATTTGAAATCTCTCTGACTTGTCACCAAGGAGACTGTATCTAATCTTGGCGTTGTTTCCAACATCTTTATCAGTAGCTTTTGGAGTCAATATCACAGTTCCAGAAGGTAAATTTTCTTTCACATTAGTCCTATAGCTTTGTCTTTCAAAGTCTGGGCTGTTGTCATTGACATCTTGAACTACTATTTTGACTGTTCCTGATCCGGTAAGTGGTGGTGAACCTGAAATTAAATTAATAAAATTTAATTACTGACGCAATTTTTTACTATCAGTATCGAAATATGTATCGAGTTTATCAGAATAAAATTAAATATGGTGCAATAATCACTTAAATGAAACAAGGTGTTATTATTTTATCTAAAGGTGCTTAACGTGGCGCTTTAAATGTGTACGATGGTACAGTTAGAATCAGCATACACATTTAGAGCACCGTTTAGTTTAAGTACCATTAGTTTTAGGTATCTGGTATTATTAAGTTTTATAGTTAGATAAGTTAACTTACCAGTATCCATTGCTACAAGGGCTAGAGTGTATTCATCCTGTGCTTCACGATCTAATGTTCTCAACAAGGAAATTTGCCCTGACGAAGCATTTATTTTGAAGAGATCTGCATCGCCTTCCTTTATGAAATAGCGAACTTGATTATTAAATGGTGGTGAATCAGCGTCGTAAGCATGAATTGTTATTATGTACCCGCCATTTGGAGGAATAACATTTTCCATTACGTACGCTAAGTACGGTGAGTCTAGGAAAGTGGGCGGGTTATCGTTTATATCTTGAATTGATATAGATAATTCAGCCGTATCGAATCTGACATCGTCTTTTGCGCAATCTTCTGCTCTAATCGTTAGCATGTAACGAGATTTTCGTTCAAAATTAAGGTTTTTAGCTACTCTAACTATACCGGTATCTTCGCTTATACTGAAGTCTCTATTTTCGTCACCGGAAGCGATTGAATATCTGACTCGTCCATTTGCACCTTCGTCTATATCAGTTGCCGAGACCTGCAAATGAAGCAACCAAACGTAGTTTAGGAATAAAATACTAAAGGTAAAAAAAATGTATAAGTATGTTTAAATACATTCATGTATTGAAGAGATTTCAGAACACTCACTTGAAGTACACTGGCTCCAATACTAGCATTTTCTGGGACTGAGGCGCTGTATTGCTTCGGATCGAATACTGGACTGTTATCATTCTCGTCCAAAATATTTATTCTTATTTTCGATTTGGTTACGTTTGGTGGGTCACCTCTATCTTTAGCTGTGACGGTGATTGTAAAGCTTGCTTTAAGTTCTCTGTCCAATTTTCCCGTAGCTCGCAATATACCGTCAACATTACCCAAAGAGAAGTAACCGTTGATATCAGGATCCGGCGTCATAAAGTATTCAACATATCCGTTTCTTCCCTCATCTTTGTCGACAGCTTTTATCGTCATAACAACTGTATTCAATGGAATATTTTCGGAAACTGTGGTTATATTGGGTGTAACAAACTCAGGTGCCATGTCATTGACATCCTTTAGCTGTATGGTAACCTATAACAATAAAAACGTGCTATAAAAGTGTGTGAAAACGATGCATACAAATATAAAAAATCTTATACTTAAGTGGAGTTAAAATCTCTCGAATGAGATGCTTATCCGTATCAATGGGAGACGTTTGATCGGATGTCGCGTCAATTGAATTTTATTATGTTTTCATATTTGTTACAAAGCCAACATCTCAGAATTTCTAAGAAAGTTAATGCAGGTAAGTAAAATAATAAAGCAAACCGCGTCCTATGCTTCCGTCTGCTCTCATCAGAGGCATATTGTGAAATTCAACAATAGACGCACTCAACAATAGCTCGTTATGAACATGTTTTTTATAAGGGTGTGGGATATAACCTTTAAAGTTCACTTAATTAGTTAAAGCTGTATCTTTTCATACACAAAACACTTTGAAATGTGAAAATAGGTATTTACACTTAGTAAGAAATTGGAATAATCACTAGAACGGTACAAAACCCACCTTGTATTTAATATCTATATGAAACATTTGGTAAAAGCCCTCTAAAAGTGACACCATCGTGTGAATTAAATGTAAATATACTGGGTCCTTTATAAACACAATGTAAGTTGTTCGACCGTTAATTGCTAGGACACACTAAATTTAACTTCTAGAATAATATTCGCTTTTTTGTTCCAATTACTTATAAATATTGGACAAGATTTTTGATTTTGAATAAAATATTTTATTTCGGTATTTCTAAAGATACATCAATACAAAATATTTTTTATCCCTTCCTTTTTAGAAGAAGTGCAGACTTTGACTGTTTTACCGGTCTATCATTCTATCATAAAAACATTTACGATCTTGTAAAACATGTAGTTACTACACATACTAGGACGATATGAAATCTTATTCGAATTTACTTTGTAGACTTACCTGTACAGTTGATGAAAGTTGAGGTTCTGGCGGCTTAGCCATATCTTTAGCGGTTACAACGAGGTTGTATATCGGCAAGGTTTCTCTGTCGAGTAGTTTCGCGGTGTAAATCGTTCCGTTCTCCGCTATTGTGAAGTCTTGGCCCTCATCTCCTGAGCTGATGCTGTATGTCACTTTGCCGTTCAATCCTGTAATATAAAGTTAATGATATCAATCAATTGTGTTTTAATTATTCGATACTGTTTCGTTATTATTAATTTTTTACCTTCCGAAATCCTTATGGTGCAAACAAACAAAAATATATTGATTAATTTACCGATTGATGAATTAAATTTAACGAAGTTATTATTTAAAATATTTGTTACCTGAATCTAAATCAGTAGCACTTATAGTGACTACTGAAGAGCCAACAGGAACATCCTCCAGGATCTCGTTTGAGAAGCTCATGGGGTCAAATATGGGAGCATTGTCGTTGAGGTCAATCACGTTGACGTAGACTGTAACAGTGCCAGACAGAGATGGGTGACCGCTGTCCTGCGCCTGCGCTACCAGAATGTAGTGTTGTGTCTGAAATTGTAATTAATGATTAATGCATTATTGATTTTAATTACAATATTAAACCGGTTCAATAAAATTACAAGTTAAATAATATTGTTACTATGTTTTAAAACTACTACGTTCCGCAGATCTGTAGACATCTAGTATCGGGCTGTAAAAATGTAATGAGGCGAGAGTCCTTCTTAATGCCAAATTAAAAAGACTTACAATGTATTCACGGCAGCAACAAACAACGTCATAAGTAAAGAACAAGAAAATCTGAGCTCTAACACAATGCATTACATGAAGTACGACGGTAACATTTTACGAATGACGGCGGCATTCAGATTTTCCATATAATAGGACACCAAAGCTTCCCAGCTATGACAAGCTCCCTCATTCGCGGATCGTGGAGCGAAAAAACAAGTAGTGGTCGCGGAATCCGGCTCGGGGATGTTTTGCGGACGGCTGCTTTGTCAGACATTGTTCGAGCCTTAATTTCGATGGCGGATCGAGCGGGCAAATGCCGAATATGATGCGCGACGCGAAAAAACTGTACCGGGATGAAATTAGCAGCTCTCTAGCGGGTTACGCGGAATTGGCGGGCGGTCGAGGGAACGAATGTACCCAGCGAATTGTTTTTACTAATTAGCGGGGCCGGCCGACTTGATGAGTCCAGTGCAGGATGGCCCGCGAACACCGCTCTTATGTACCTCGGCGGAGACACGTATCCGGGCCGAGCCGAGCACACGTAACCAAAGATAATTTTTAAAAACAATGGAACGGGTTTCTTTTGGTACAGAGCTGAAAAAGCGCCGGACATTGTGGCTGGTACGGTCTTTGGGACGGAGTCCGAGTAGGCAACCTAGTGACTGACATCCTAAACTGGTTAAGTGCTTAATCTCAGCTTTGTATACTGTTGCTAAATATAATGATTTTTTTTCCAAATATCTACAAATTTTTTTATTAAGTACATTAAATTGTTCCTACTATTTTTTTATCGCAATTAAAGCAGTCTATACACGTATAACATACGATATAAGGAGTGTAAATAAAATGTTTATGTATTTACTTTCATGACAAGTATCTGGCCTACCTATATCTTAATAGCTTTCCTATGATCAAGAAACAAGTTTTAAAATTACACCTGAGCCTACAGCGATAGCTTTCATTTATTTATAGCAAATATTTGTTGAAATTGCATAGAAATATTGCACATAAATATAAAATCCCCTCCTACTTAATACCGAAAAATTACAAAACGACCTCTGATTTATGTCCATAGAGAATTTAACGACTTGTTTGTCATTTTACTACGGCATTGATGAGCACAATATGGCGGTTTCGACGACTTGCCGCAAAAACATGTTAAATAGGCTTTATGTTGGCGGGCGTTTTGTAAAATAAAAAAGGGTGAGCATATACCATACTCGTGATTTTAAAGCGTAGGTACTTTCCTCTGAACAATAAGGGTTTTTTTTAAACTGTTCAGTACATGTAAATGTTTAAGTATCCAACAGCTGCCGCCTTGGGATTAATACTTATTTTATGAAACATCAGACCTTCCTGTTTTACGACGTGAATATTTTACTTTGAGCTATAACTTACTGTATTATTATTTCAGAGTTAAAAACTAACAAACGAGTTGTGAGATCCTTTACGTGAATAGAAAGGCGGTAGCATGAATGCCATCAAAGAGGATTCATTTCGAAGTGACGAAATTATATGGAGAAAAGTGTTCAAAATTAATAATTGTAACGTTACACAACGTTATAAAACAGAGTAAGTAATTATGTTAAGATTCGATAGTGTTGGAGCTAGTTTCGTTCGCAATATTTGTTTTATAAAGCTCATCTGTTATAACTTAAGTAGATAGATAGGTTTTTGTAACTTAATGAGGATAGTTGCAAGAAGGTTTGTTGCTCAATTCATGTACCATCTTTAGTCATGTTTAATGCCATATCTATGACGCATTGGTTTTCGTAAGCTTCAAAAGGCTTCAAGCCAGTAATTATAATGTGACAGAGTATTAACGTTGAATCTGCATGTAATTTATCAATGAACATACACAAAGACCTTCTGTCTGTTCATTGATTATAATTTGTAATGTTTTAGGCAGAAATAAGTTCATTGCAAAGTATGATTAAATTGCATTTCGAGATTAGTAGTGTAATTTTATATCTCGGAGTAAGGCAACGTTAATGATTGGACAAGTCAGGTCGACTCGTTCCACATTAAATACCTACCTACTAGCCTGAAGGCGACATTGTCCTTATTCTTAAATTGCTTATATTATCTACAACATGCAATATTTTTCATGGTCCATAATAAATTTTCTTTATTTCTCTCTTATTTTTGAAAAGATGTTAATGTTCGTGTATCCTGTAGGTGCACTACTGGTACGTAGTTGGTCATGATGATATACTGATAAATATCGAATAGTTTAACATAAATTAAAGAAAAATAGTCATGAAATTTAATTTCTTTAAATAAAAATAAAGTTCGTAGCATGTTTTAGTAGAACTAAGGTGTTTTTGGCAGGTTCCTTCCAAGAAGTTGTTCTCTTTGTAAAGGGCGAATAACACTGTAATTAGGATAATTAACTAAACTTAACTTAATTATGTCATTTTATAATTATTTTGCTGTCATCTTTTTAAACCCACTTTTCAACTTTATGTCACGATCCGAATCATGCTTCGTTTTTAGATTTAGGTTGTATCCCGTATTTTCAATGCATTTGGACTCAATTTATAATATCTGTTAGTTTTTATTATGTCAGACAATTTCCTCTAAGGGTCATCAACTGGTTGGCAAAACTTTACACTTTTGAGCACTTTACTTGATTTAAAAAGTGCGGCACAAAACATTAAAAATATCCTTGGATTAACGTTCATAACTGAGTGTAGCTCAGCTAATAATCTTATTTAGAACTACTTAAAAAAGTGACGTCGCGTCAGGAGAGGCCAAGTGGTCAATGAACCCTTCAAGATCTATGTTACGATAATTCTTTCAACCGCAATCCGCCGCAAGCGCTAAGGGGCGGCGCACAGCACATGTGAATCGACACAAAACACTATAAATAGTTATCCACTTTAAAATTGCAACGTATACGAAATTATGATAAAATGTTGCAGGCAATGCGTAGCTGGGACTCAGTACAGTGTAACGAAATAATAACATCCTGTACTATGTAGGGTCGACCGCATGTAAAAGAATCACTTGGGAAAATATACCTTCATGATTTGTAATTATTGTTCTGTACAAGTGTTTTTACATTAAAGTAAAATAGGTTTCCTCGAACTAGATCGGATTTGCTTCATTTTCTTACAAAATTTGAAGCAAATCCGATCAAAGTTTATGTCAGGCCCCTTCGTAATAGAATTTCCGTGAAACCGCAAACGCTTAACAAAGGAGTAAATAATTTTGCCTCAAACCCACAATAACGAGGCGCCAATTTTCAATATTGTTCGTATGTAATATGCAGATGAAAATATTAATGCTTTATGATACAAGACTTACAATGAAACTAATTTGCACCCATACAAAAGCCTTCAACAATGTTGGACGCAGACAACGTTTATGAATTTAAAATCGTTACTAGTGGTGCCGTAGTCGTAAATTACTCTCAACTGGACGAACAAAGATAGTATCTTTATTATTCTCTTTAATTTCATAGAAAAAATTCTGCTATGAAATGCTAAATACTGATATGTATCTTATCTGTCGTTCGTTTTTCTTTAGGTTCTGAGTATGACTGTTTTTGTTTGACAATCCACGGCTCTATAAAACGGATGTATTAGTGACTAATCGAATGTATTTAAGATCTTTTCCGTCCCCAATCACTAGAAGTGTATGTATGAGTAACATCACTAAAATATTTCTACAAAAAAAAAAAAACTGTTTTCAACCGACTTCAAAAAAAGAGGAAGTTCTCTATTCGTCAGAACCTTGTTTTTTTTTCGATTGTTACCCCTGATCTTCGGACTGGATGAACCGATTTTTTTTTTTAATTTTATATGAAATTGCTGTCTTTTGGTCCCATACATTTCATTAAGTTTGACTCATTACAATTTATTTGATAAACATTTCCTTTTAAAAACAAAATATCCTTCCAAATATGTACATTGTCAGACCAGTATTTAAAATGTAATACCCAAGAACATGTATCTTAAATATAATTATGTACAACACATAATTATAACTTCCCTATCAGAAACAAGACCGAACATTAAATATTTTAGTCTAATCTGAGATACTGATAAGCGCTACGCAGTAAACTTTGACTTACTTAGTTGCACTTATCTCATCATAAATATTATCGAGTGAATGTTCTGTAATGTATGTATCTACCTGGTTTCGTATTTGTGCATTCACTTATTTACGAGTATAATAACTAGAACTCCCACGTTATTATAAAAATGTTTATCTTCTTTGAACAAGAGGTTTCGTTTGTTTTAATTTATTTTAGCATAATATTGAACTTATCGGTAATTTAATTATGAAACCATGGCTGAGATATCATGCGATTTAGAAGAATAGTAACGTGACGTAAAGGGCTTTAATACGATGAAAGAAGTCATATTGTGGTTTGGTGATAAACCTGATGATTTGAAAAGCCTCCTTTATCAAGAAGGCAGCATTTATATCATCAACTCTTTTAAAACATGCTCGCAAATTTAATTGATTATAACTCCTGGAGTCGCGTGTCGCCGTCGCAGTACTTATACAATTTATCCGCCAAATTAATTAAGCTTTAATTAATTCCGTATTTACACAAGCGAAATGTTTCAAAATAAAAGTATTGGAACGCAATAACATCTACCAGATACAATTGTTATTTATTGCCGACTAGTAATCAACGATTGGATTGGAATCAATCAGACTATTTTAGTACATGGAAGGGCAGTTGCATCCATGTAACTGGTTGCGCCGGTTTCTCTATAGATTTTGGACTTTAAATCTTTTCATTACGGCTCAAGTTTCATGTCGACTCTCAACATCATTATTTGCAAAAATTGCAAATGTACTATTTAAAATACGTTTTTTATTTGTCCGAACCCGATATGCCAAGGTCTAGGAGGCAGTTGAATCAAGTGTGTTTTTTGATCGTTTGCGAATATTTTCCACGGTAATCACTTAATCTATTTTAAGTGTTTTTAATTGCACATTTTGTCCGTTTTTACGAGTATGTCGCGCCGTTTTACGAGTGTTTTTAAACTCTTGCCTCCGTATCTCTGTGCCCGGCCCGCTGTGAGGTTATTGTCAATCTACATTTACTACTCAATCGTTTTTAAAGCCCAATTAACTTTTGCTGTCATTTTATTTTCGGTTCGGTTCGTCGAGACTCGAACAAGAAGCACGCGTAACATATTTTATGCGTGACCTTAATCTCTCTCTCTTATTTTTTAAGCTTTTTTATGCTTACGCCGCTGTCTATTTGTGTAGAGTTTTCAAGAAACTCTACAACCGTTAGTCCGCTAATGAGTGCCACTAGCCGACCTCAAGTGTAAGCGCATGTGCTACATTGTCTTTTGATGTGGTTTATAGCTTACCTCTTCATAATCCAGCCTGGCTGTGAGTGTGAACACTCCTGTCTGAGGGTTGAGTGAGAACACGTCGTTAGCCCAGTCGGAGATGACGGTGTAAGTGAGCTGGGCATTTGGTCCTGAGTCGAGGTCAATGGCCGCCACGGTGCCAACCACAGAACCTCTCGCAGCATTTTCGGGAATGTCGAAAGAATATGCGCTTTCTTTAAATACTGGCGGATTGTCGTTTGTGTCAGTAACCTGAAAATAAATACGATCGTTACAAATAATAATTGAAAAAATACTCAAAACTACCGTTTAAAAATTATTGTAGATGCTCATTAAAATGCAGAAAAAGTACTTTGATATCCCAAAGAGAATCTAAGAGCTTCAATGATTAGTTAATCGCCAGTCATTCGTCGAGCAGACAAGTGGATGTAGACGCCGTGATAAGACTCCTAGTGATTTGAGCCGACGCGGCAATGGACCGACATGCAGATGTTTGAATTCATGTACACCCGTTAACAAAATGGTGCATCAAACGAGCATTTAAAAGCGTTAAGAAATTACGGAGATAAATAACAATAATTATCTAACATTCAACAGCCTCAAAGGTCCTGAACTATCCATGATGCTACTGATAACTTTACCTAGATTGAAATCGGCCGGTGAATCTACATAATACTATTTAAATTTTAAATCTAGGTTTCTTTTATTGAAGTTGTCTTAATTTGCTTGATTCAATTTAAATGTAGATGAAAATCGAATTAAGACATAGTGGCATTATCCGATCAGAGAATCTTAATTATTAAGGTTTACCGATTTTCAGAGATAGGCCAAGCGACTTTATGTCTTATAAAAAACCTTATGAACACTGCAACTTGAGTCATTACGTAATTATAGTAAACGTTGAAATTGTGTGTATTACAAAGGGTGCAAACATAAACATGGCTGTGTAGTCAATTAATTTGTACATTTTTTTCAATGAGTGCATCCTTTCATTTAGATTCAAAGATATATATACTACCTACTTTAATGACTAGTTTCCGACAGTTTTAAATTGCAAGAGCTTTAGATTTACTTGTGACAATAATTAAAAAATCTGCACTTTTTAGAGTGTATCGTTACGAGATCTATGTATTTTTATTACAAGTACCGACGTTATTCGAGTATTCTCATACAAAACAACTAACACGTACCTGAACAACAACTGTTACGTCTGTGAACTGGATGCCGTCGTCAGCTCTCACGATCACTTGGTACTCGGAAATCGTTTCCCGGTCCAAAGGATCTTTGAGAGTGAGGACGCCGGTTTGGGGGTCGAGGGAGAACGGGGTCAGGTCGTCATTTTGTATGGTGTAGGTGATGGTCCCGATGGTGTCGGGGTCCTCTGCGGAGATGGTCGCGATGCGCTGCCCAGGAGCCAGGTCCTCAGACGCCAGGTACGCTGGCGGAATATTCTTGAACTCCGGGGGACTGTCGTTCTTGTCCAAGATCACCACTTCGACCTGAAAATAAATTAATATTTTATTTACATGCCATGAAATTATTCGTATTTTTACAGGTGATTGTAGTTATGAAAAACAATTATATTTTAAACTAATTAATTATGTAAAGCCATAAAATCATGACGTCCTTAATTTGCAGCGTTGTAAAAACAATGCCTTTTAAAGTAAAACAATGCAACTTAATAATAACGTATTTAAGCAACCGTCGACTCCTATAAAACAGTCGCAAGAGAAGTCTGGTAATGTTTTATTTATAAGGTTGGCACAAAATCGGCCACTTTAACACAGTATAAGAACACGAACCAAATTAATAATTCTAAAAATGCAGCCAGCGAGCGAGTCGCTCGACAAATGTGTGACTCCGCTGACCGCCGTACGACCGAGCGCCGAGCGGGGACGTGCCGCGCCGACGCAGACGGACGGGATGACAAAATACGCCTGTAGCTCTTTTATTTGACACGCTCCAACATCGGTAATCGTCAATTTATTCTTCAACCTAAACTGTATCATTTCCGGTGGCCACGCGAAATTTGGTAAACATCTTTGATTATGTTAAGCAGAACACGAACGAACTTAACACTTGTAACTACATATTATGTACGTACGTATACCTACATTATAAACGCTAGTCCACGCACATGTTATTAAAACATTCACCTCAATCAATCCCGCGATTCGAAACATCATTACGTGAAGTTTCATTTTCCAAAATGTAACATGAGGCGTTATTAAAATATTTCGGGCGACTTAAAAGGGTTGAATTGAAAGAAAATCAAAAATAATGTTCCAAGTAGAATGCATCGCATTCGATGTTAGTATCTGTGATACTAAGTGCATTCATCAATATGATTAATGGAGCACATTTTTTCCTTTTTTGTAATTTTATCATTTTTTACTTTTTCGGTGGGTCCCATTTTTTCATTCCTCATTTTTAAGGAGTATTTTTGATGAGTTTTTGTTTGAATATTTCGCAAAGATTGATTACATCAGAATATAATTACGTATTGATCAACGTTAATCAACAACTGGTAGTTGTTTTTTTACAGTGACTTATGCTGAGCATTAGGCTCATACTTCTTTGATACGCTTGTACAGTTACAATTTATAACTTATTGATCCGAAGACTGTATTTAATTCTCACTTGATACGATGAATTAGATAAGATTTTTAGAGTCAGAGTAAGCTTTATGAGCGTGGCGATGGACCGTTTATAAAAAAACAGTTCGAAAGGTACTCGACGAGTCAACAAAGACAGAAAGGTAAAAGACTAAAACGTAGCAGTATTTCATCATTGGTACTGTGAAGCACGAAGTATTCGGGACACAATGATCGGAGCCGTCACAGATAAGAAGAGGCCGATTGTGGAGAGTTCCCTGCCCTCGCAGCCGCCGCAGCCGCCGCGCGCCGGTGAGGACAGCCTGCGCATTTGTTATGATGACTCAATCTTTTCTTTGTATCTAGATGAGGGTGCGGTCTTAAGAAGCCTCCATAGAATACCTATCCTGACACCTCCGGTATTTTACGTAAGAGAGGCAGCAATTAACGTTGATTGTGTGATCTTTACTCTTGGGGAAATAAATTGAAACGTGTTAATAAAATTTATTGTTCTCGAAACAAGAATGCATGAGAACCGTACCGGGATCGATTGTAAACATTTACTTTATAGTTGGTACCGAACAAATTCCCAGCGGGTTTATTAATTTTTGAATGGAGGTAATATAATACGGAAATGACAATGTTTGTGTATATAATTGTCTTATTGATGAGTGGTCCGCCTCAGCGATACAACACCCTTGACAGCTGACAAGTCGCAAAGAAAGTGTATAAAGTGTTATAAAATCAAACAGTATATTAAATTGTATGAGATAGCAAAATACATATGACTGTTGACCGCTGTCGGTAGTGGCGTGTAGCGGGCATAAACAACGATCGGTTGAGCTGGCGAGCGCAGCATACTTCACAACAAAAAGACCAAAAAGATTTATTATGGACAAAAAGGTTAGGTACGCGATGGGTGCGCGTAGCTGGCCGCAGCGCTAGTGGACCCCCTAGAGTTCATGTTTGAAGTAATCGATTAAGGGAAGAGAAATGACAGAATGTCGGTTTATTGGGATCGTCGATTAGTCAAGTTTCGATAATTGATTGCGGTCCGCTACTAGATTAATAAGAAATATTGAATGTTTCCTTGTACCTCGCGTGTGTTGAATAATGACCCGTACTTAATAGACGTAAAAAATTGACAATATCAAAAGTTGAACATCTTATCGGTGGAATCTATTAGGAATATAAATTGTAATATCATTTACATAATACTTAGTTGAAAAACCATTAAGTATGTTATGTACCGACACCTACGGGTTCTGTAATCACTGGATTGAACAGAACCTATGCAATTATCATAATTTAGGGAAACGAATGCTGCCATTGGATGTAACTGCTAAGAACTGAGTGTTTCCGATGTTGATAAAAATACGTTGCGTATCCATTAAGGACAGGACTCGCGTTGGCGGACAATATCAAAACGGGTAAATTAAAGCCTTGTGAGGTTTGACCTATCAACGGTAGGTACTTTAATAGAGTCAGCGTGGACGCATATGCTACCTTTAGCCGACAAATTCTTAAGAGAAATAAGTTTCCTCTGAATCATTTTGTATCAATAGCGATTTAGCCGTGTCTTTTTGGTTAAACGTTTTTGTTGTACATAATTTTGATAGCAATAAAATATTTTATCTTACTTTACAAGTAGGTATTAACATAATACACATGAAAACCTAGTTGCGATAATAGGTCTACACAGATCATTAGTTTACTTGTAGGCTAAGAGCATATTCCTAGTAACTTTACAACATTTTTTTTTATATTTTAAGTTATTCTTGTAAAGTTAGAAAAATATTTTGTTTTTGTGTTCTGGTCGCTGCACTTTACATATGATTTATCCGAGCTATAACTTACAAAGATTATTATTGAAATGGAAATTATGTGTAGAAAATGATAAACGACTGCTATTTATCTAATCCAATACTTGAGAACTGGGAAAAAGTAAAGCGAGTAACTTAAATATCGGGTTTTAAAATAAACTTCCAAGACATCATTAAGAAAGTAATCATTCGACATGGTAACAGTGCAATCATTGCACGGTTGCCATGCAGTTTTTTGACTTAGGTGTGTAACTAATACTTATAATTAAGATGGGTTCCAAACCAATTAGCCTGTTACTTTCAATTAGGATCATACTAAGATACACTATCTAACGATAATTGTAGAGTTCAGCAGAATAAACCTGAATTTAATGAAAAACATACCTAATTAGTACCTACTTAATTAAGTTTAAAAATCCAATATTAACACGAGATTAAATTTTTCACGTAATTACAATATAGATTTAGCCGCACATAACTTTAAGGTCTGAAAGATGGCCACACAGCTCTGTCGTTTTTAAAACAGTGTAATTTTACGAACATCAATCATTCAAGTCGTTTACCTCCAAATTTTACGTCACTCCCTTTATTACCTCTTGCCATTTTTTATGTAATTTCAACTTGCAATGCAATGAGCGTGTTTCGGCTTCATAGGTATAACGAACTTAAATCACTTTACACTTTTGCTTTTTGATTCACATTTACAATACTGTCGCGATTTTCTTTGTAAAGAATCTTAAAGCTTAGACGCAAAAAGGGTGTTGCGTGTCAAAATTCAAGCATCTATTTTACTTACCTATAATATCTAGTTTAATTAACAAAAGCATGATCAAATAAGCTCGAAACATGGTCAAGCCATTCAGACATCATATTTTATACAAAATTAACACAAAAGTCCGGTATTTTCGCAGTTACAAATATGCGTTAAATATTAACATATTCTATAGCCTTTATCTTACGGTAAAAAAGCTATTGGCCCTTATTATCGTCGCCAACTGAAATGTCAGGTGCCAGTCGGACTGCGCACTTACTATTCATTACCTGACCAACTGACTTTTATTGACATTCTGCCACATACATAAGGATTATATAAATTTCGCCAAACAAGTTTATATTGTTCGGGATAAAAGGGTGTCGCATGTATAGACAGGTAATTAGCATTTGAATTTTGATGTGTTAACAAGTTTTTTGATTGGATGGTTAATATTTTTTTTTACATGATCATTTAAATATCAGATGGGAGTGCAACAAAAAATGGGATTAATAAAGTCATAAAAGCTAGGAAGTGGGTATTCGATTGCCTATTGTTACAGAAATTTCTGAGCAATGTGAGACATTGTAAAGCGTCCATCGCGTTGTAAAACATTGGACAAATCTTCAATACCGTTGCAGTGTTCGATGTACACATACCGTGTACAAGAGATACGTATGTTCGCTGTTCGCGTAGCCGTGAGGCCGGCTACACGAACTTATGAGTAGATGTTGTCGGCCGACGGATATGGTGGCATCGTTTAGGGCTAGACTCTATGTTTAGAGCGCTTCGTGACCGCAGCGCGGCCGCTATCCCCCCGGGACTCTGCACAATTATGTTATGGTGTCAGAGATTAGTGGCCGAGAGACGCGATACTGATCTTTATTGCTTCTATTTATTTTGTACCTATGTATTACGAGTTTGATCTATGTCTTTTTGAACGATATTCAAGTAAGTAGTTAAATGAGTTGGTAGAGCCAATCATCTCTGTATCTGGCAAACAAAGCAGTAAATTTGTTTCTCTAATTTCGGTTACCTTGTTTGTTATCGTACTCAGTACCATAAAAAGTGGTGCGATACATTAAAGTACAGCGCGGTATGATCATGTAAATGTTTAATTTACCTAAGTCCGAGTCTGCGTGAGCGCCGTTTACCGCGTGCATTAGCATGCGGCCGCTGGGTCCGCCCACACCGGCTATCGGCCGCATCCCCACAAATATATGTAAAATATGCACAAAAGTACCCCGGATAAAGTGCACCGATAACAGGCGACGCAATTTGCATCGCCCAGAGCACATCGATCCAAACCGTTTCGGACCTATGTTTACCGAAAATAATGTCCACCAAGCAACCGATTTCACGATCTGCCGCTATATATACCATCTCTGCTGTATTCCCTGAAGGGAAGGAGCCTTGTGATGTGCTCACAGATTATCAATGACGGTATTAAGTACCGTAATGAGGGGAAAGCCTAATGTTATTTACCGGGTGGAATTACGCTATAAAAACTTACTGGCAATTATTACCTGGGAACCAGCCTCGCAGACTTGAAACTTGCATATCTGAGCTCCAAACCCAATTTGCGGTTAGGTGCTAATTATTTCTAACGTGTTGACCAATTACCAATCAGATACCATTCAAATACATACTCTCTATGATTGAATTCATCAACAAAGCCTCTGTTGATACATTACAATGTAAATTTCCTTTTTATATTTTTAATTCCGTTACATGTCGATAGTGATGCGCAAATCTAATGTTTATCTGTTTGTATTGTACCGTTGGAGAATTACAGCTAGGATATCATGCTTGAGACGAGTAATCATGACGAATCGACTACCCGCGCCTGTATAGTTTTGAAAATATTTTGATTGTGTTAAAATCGTTTCCCTTGTGCTATATGATCTTGCTGAATAACATTTATTATTGTGCATGCAAGGATTATATTGCTCGCGGGAAGGCACGCAAGCACCCTCAATTTCTCCTAAATTCGCCTCCCGAGGGCGCTATCCTCGTATTATTGCCTGATCGATAGTATAATTTCGTAATAACTACGCGCGTCTCAAATATTTTCGAAAAAACTTGAATTATAAAATCGAACGTATTCAAACAGGCCGTTGAGTTCAAAATGTTTTGCACCATATTGCATGGGATAGCGCATCTAAAAATTCCGTTTGGTTTTTAAAATTTGCCGATAAGATTTAACAAATATGGGAAATTAGATCTTATATTTACTATTATGTTCTTAGTTGGCGATTAGCATCTAGAAAGGATTTGAAAGTGTATGTTCTATGTTTAGGACAAATGCAGGTAAAGTTTAAGTGAAAGCCGGAAAGGACTCGGAGCTGTGCAGTAAACAATATTCGCCGTCTCCGTGCGAATAAATGAAGTACACGAACGAAAATCACGAGCTCTGAATTTTTCAACGTCGCTCGCGGATCGAGATCGGCGCAAGCGCAGCGGCGAACACAAAGCACTTAACGATTAACGAACTGAAACCAAATGAGAGCATATCATTTATATTTTGGGTAGATATGATTTTTTACTTTTTTCTCAGGACCTTACTTCGTGTACCAATTAGGGCACTCCAAGTAACCCTACATCGATGTCAATACGCTCAAAACTATCCTAGACATTTCTGCAATCTGATGTTGATTTGCTCCATTGCCATTTGTTCCAAAATATTCCTTTGTTTCAAATCAAATCCTTTTAAAACCATCGGATATTATCTCTAATCTTCGAATGTAAATGACGAGTCATCGCGATGAAAATAATAGCAATAGCAACAAAAGAATTATAATGTCCGCTGCCAAAACCGTACAATAACACCGGTCGTCTCGCAGGTGGTTCTAGCGATTTATCGGTGGGCGATACACCGTTCGATAATGACGGGGCACTTCGGCCGACAGAGAAGCGATGTCGCAACCAGCTCGCCGATTTCGGTCTGCCCGTCGGTCATCTCTAACGATGGAGCGATAATTAAGATCGGACGTCGGCATTATTTACGCCCGCAGCATCCTGCCTGACCCGAGCTCGAGTCGGTCACGACTTTTTCCATGTCGGGCGAGACTATTGTTGCTTTTACTCGTGTTTAGTTTAGCTAGATCTGCTGGTTGACGGGCGATTTGTACGGAGCAGGTTCAGCTATCGAGCGGCGACTGGCCCGTGTGCGCGATGAAGTTTATGACTTTTGAGTTGAGATAAACTTATCTCTATTATATTCTGTGGTTCATGCTACTCGTTCGTTAACTCTCAGTTTTTCCATTAGTGGTGTGGAATGTTGGCATTTGCCGCGCTGATAGCCAGTATTAAACTACGATTTGGCTAAGAATTCCAAGCGTGGTATCTTCATAATTTACATTGTTTCTAAGTTCATACTAATGTGGCATTGTTAGTGCGTTTATCAAACATCTGCTGCGACACTGCTCGCTGTGTTGCTTTATGATAATCTCCGTTTCAAGTTAGTGCCGTGATCTGCGCGCAGATACAACTCATCTCGCTCCTTACGTTTACTATTAACTAATAATATTTCATATTATATGAAAAGTTTCTAGTTACATTTCTGATGGCACTAAATTCTTTAGAACGTAGGGCTATGTTAAAGCTTTAAAGTTGCTAAAATAAATCACGTAAATCGAAACTAAGGCTTTCAGAATAGCAGCATTTCAGCTGATAAAACTATAAATCTCGAGTGTCCACGTCAGCCTTGTAATTGAGCTCACTTTACATAAAACTATTCCAAAGCACTTCGAATACATAAAAACAATCGAACAAAGGATTGTGGGACAAAGTTAATATCGTTTGTGGATCTTTTAAGGACTAATACCAGTAAATATAGCAAATGTCTTGTAATACGAGACGTTGTAATCTATGTAAGTGTGCGATTGGTGGACGTCGGGACCGCCTGTTGCGTCTTAAGCGACATTAAGACCAGCACTGTTATACATCCAAACGAAATGAACGTGCTTTATTAAAACTAGAATAAATTTTCTTCATTCATCGGCACTTTATGGAATGCGGCCAAGCGATATAGGCACCTACATAGAGTCTTGTGTGTGTAAGAAGAACATGTAGTTTCACCTTTAGATACTTTTTCATAACCAAGTTTAATAATTTTAGCGAGTTCTCTGTATAATAGGACTGGTCCAGAAAAGTTCACACGTTACTATTTTAAGCCGTAAGTTATATGGTTGTTTTTAATTAATACTTTACCACTTACAGCGACTTGTTAGTGTTTTACTTTATCATACGTGAGTGTCAACCGATCGCAAATAATTTCTCAGCTTATTACCTTCATTGCTACTTCAGTAAATATACTTAAATGCCGACATTTAAGAACATAACAGTTGTACATTTTATATTTTTTTTTAGTATAACAACTCTTTAGAAACAAGATACAATGTATCTGTCATATGGTAATGACTAACTGTCCATACGCTTCCGCAGATCAACGTCGAGATCAGTTTAGAGACCTACTCCTCTTAAACGGAGGGACCGATTTTCATTGAATGTTTTTTTGTATGCGTTTTTATAGGTGGATGGTTTAGATAAACAAATCAACCCGACAGGATAAAAGTTGCCATCAGTTAATACAAAAATCGAGAAACAATGAAAACTTTAAAAGTCGTAAAAACATAACTTTATTGTTTAGCTATAACATGTTACATCGATAACATAGTAATATATAACATCAACGTGTGACATTCGTCACCACATCACAAAGAACAATAGAGCATCGAACAACTCAACGAGCACGACTAGGTTCTGAAACAATAATAACCGAATAGAGTATATGGCACAAAGGTTCAATTAAAACCCATTTATTTCCACACCACACACACCAATACATAAAATACAAATACTCACTATAAACAACGAAAACTTATCACACTGGGAATGGTACCGGCTTCGATCCTACGAAATATATCTATTTATTTTATCATGTTTAAGACTTAATACATACTCGAAGCTTTAATAGCTCGCAGCAGTCAACTTTCGAAGTACATAATAATTTAATAGATAGTTTTTATCCCTTACGATTTATGACTCGGATAACTAGTGACTTTATTGTGATAACTTCATTTGGTAAATGTAATTGGTTGTAAATTTTAAAACATTTATTACGTCCATATATTACGGGTAAGGTTTAATTGAGAAACGAATAAATAGTGTGTGTTTAAAACTCATTAAGTGTGCGCGAATTTTAATGCGATTGATTCCGTGATTGTCGTTTGCCCTTGCTTGTTAAGCTTTATAACTGGGTCTAATTATACCAATCTGTAGGTGTTTTAATTATGTGATACATTGTTCATCAAAAACCGACGTTTAAGACAAAATATAATTAAGTTAATAGCGATTTCCAAATATTTGAGCAATTGCTATCACCTGTTTATGAAAATATATATCTTGTCTATAAAGACTGATAAAAAAAGATACT
This sequence comes from Trichoplusia ni, assembly GCF_003590095.1. Taxonomy (NCBI): domain Eukaryota; kingdom Metazoa; phylum Arthropoda; class Insecta; order Lepidoptera; family Noctuidae; genus Trichoplusia; species Trichoplusia ni. Next base: position 7,055,194 of record NC_039486.1, on the reverse strand, counting down.
GGGACCTTCAGAGAAAAGCTCTATATTCTCGTTTATTTAAAGGTCCTATCGAGATTAATTGCTAAGCTAATCAACATTTCTACGAGTAGTTCTAACCATCATACTGAACAGATAAATACTAGTTCATCGCGAATTGACGTCAAATAGCGGATGTGCTAGTCTCAACAATAAGCTGTAATTAATTATAATGACTTTCAAAGTTCAATCATTTAGAATGCCAAACTTTCTAACGAGCGCTATCAATCTACGAACAAAATATTTGTATACAATTGAAATGAAACTACTTTTACGGATTTTATCGCGGTTTTAATTTTAGATTTTTGTTCCCGACGTTTCGAAACCTTTGCAGGTATCATGGTCACGGGCAGACTGAGATGGTGTTCGTCTTGACAGAAGATGTTGCTCGTTCTACCTTCATATTTTAATTAATTATTTGTGGTCCGACCTACGCAGTATGAGCTCACTGTGTCTTGATGTCTTGCAGCGCTGCTCTTGGGTTTGGCCTTGAGTTTATTTATTATTGGATCCCAAGTAGGTGATATCTTCCAGCCATCTTCTCTATTGAAATTAGGGTGTTTTTTAATCTCAATAGCCTCGCGAAACATCCTAGGTAGGAATTTGGATTCTTTAGCGAGGATCTGTGGTTGGTCAAATCTAATATAATGGCTGGAACCTTCAGCATGTTCGGCGACTGCAGACTTCGTTGAGCGGCGGTGTTTGACGTCAGCTATGTGTTCTTTAACGCGGGTCCCTATGCTTCGTTTGGTTTGACCGATGTAAGAGAGGCCGCAGTCACAATCTAGTTTGTATACTCCTGCATCTTGTAGAGGTATGTGACACTTGACAGATGGTAAGGACTGGCTAATCTTCTTGGGCGGCTTAAAGTATGTTTTAATTGAAGCTCGCTTCAGGATGTAACCAATCTTGTCAGTGACTCCTCTGACATATGGTAGTACAGCAGGCAAACGATCAACAGTGGCTGGCTTCACTCGGTTTCTGTGACGGGGCCGTGGAACTTGGAGCTTGTTGTCTCGCAGTACTTGCTTGACGTGTTGAAGCTCAGCGGCAAGGTGTCTGTCATCACAGAGTCCGTGTGCTCTCTGAAACAAAGATTTTCCCACGGTAGCTAACTGTTTAGGGTGGTGGTGAGATTCACCGTTTAAGTACCTATCTGTATGGGTCTTCTTTCGATACACGGTGTGACTTATGGTCTGATCAGGATTCCTTTTAACTAATATGTCTAAGAAGGCAAGAGATTTATTATCCTCCAACTCCATAGTGAATTGAATTTTGTTATTGATGGAGTTGAGATGTTTTAAAAATGCATTTACTTGACTAGATGGTAAAACTGTGAAAGTATCATCTACGTACCGTTTGTAGAACCTGGGAGTGAAAGGAGCTGTTTTTAAGGCTGTCTCCTCGAAGTCTTCCATGAATATATCGGCGACTACAGGGGATACAGGCGAGCCCATCGCCACACCATCTACTTGTACATAGAATTTATTGTTCCACAGTAGGTAGCCAGATGTGAGGCAGTGCTCGAGAAGTTCTGCATATTCTAGAGGTAGGTTGTTCTCTGCTAGCTTCTTGGAAACAATTTCAATACAATCCTTGACTGGTAGGCATGTAAACAAGGACTGTACGTCGAAACTAACCATTACTTCATTGTCATGAAGATGTAGATGTTTAATCTCATTGACAAAGTGGTATGAATCCTTCACAAACGCTGTAGTGTTGCCTCTGAGTGGTGAGAGTGTTTTCGCGACGTGCTGAGCCAATCTGTAGGTTGGTGTGTCGATTTGGCTTACAATAGGACGTAGCGGGGCGTTTGGTTTGTGTATCTTTGGCAACCCATACAGTTTAGGTGGTTTTGCGCATGTAGGTATTAAGTAGGTAACATCTAGACTTAATGCTTCGGAGTGTTTCTTAACCAAGGCGGTGGTAGTTGTTAACACCTTTTTGGTAGGATCAGTTTTCACTGGTTTATATGTACTTGCGTCCGACAATAGATCTTCTATTTTAGCATTGTAGTCCGATGTATCCATGACGACCGTAGCGTTTCCCTTATCTGCACGGAGTATAGTTACATCTTGTCTGTTTTTGAGGTTCTTTAAAGCGAGATGTTCGGCTTTAGGGAGGTTTGGTTTGGGCACTACACTTCGACGTAAAACAGATGATATATCTTGGCGTATCGCCTCCAAATCTTCCTTCCTCACGTTATTGTTGAACAGGCAAGTCTCAACATTGCAAATAATGTCCTCGTACGGTATTCTACGCGGTGTTACAGCAAAATTTAAACCTTTTTGTAGTACTTGCACGGTCGGTGGATCTAACGTTTGTTTTGACAGATTTATAACTGCGCGTGATTGGTTGACGTTTGGCGGGCGCGATAAAATCCGTAAAAGTAGTTTCATTTCAATGTCTAACATTCGCGTAAACCTAAGAAACCACTATATTTGTATACAATTTTTAAAGTACAATAGATTTTTATTTAATTTTAATTCTGATTATAATTGTTTGCATAGTTGGGGTTAATTTAATTTAATGATGTATTTGTTGTACGCTATGATCTCTAAGTCGTCTAGAGTATTGGCTAATCTGTACCCAGTATGAGGTCTTAAATTAAGTTAATTAAGTTTTTGATAAAGACAAGATTAGAAAGATATGTGTAATGCTCACTATATGTCAAATATAATTCAATCAATTCCACAGGTGGGTTATTATTCTTATAATTTAATTAACTTTTGCTTTTTGCAAGAAGCCATAAAAGGCTCCTCATTTCCTAATCTTTACAACTCTGTGTGAACAATGCAAACATATAATTATCTCAGTAAGTACCTACCCACAGTTTCGAATACCGAATTAAAAACTAAAATATCAATAGTTGACGTTTCCATAGATAAAAAAATATTACTTTTAAAAATGACTACAATAAATCTTTAAAGTAACATGATTGTATAAATCTATGGAGGTGTCAAAGACATAATGTTTTGTGCTTTGACACTTTTTTTTGCATTTCATATAATAGTGATGTGTGATATTTTATTAGCGGACACACCTTATGCCATTGACTTTTGTTTGGACAGTCGCTAATGGATAGTCAAAACATATCGCGAAGAAAAAAGTTATCTTTTGACAATAGAGTGCCATTAGCGTAATGAATCGGTACCTATTCTGCTGTATGCGGAATCAATTGGCTATCGGTATTTGTCATTATATGATAGATCGATAATTTATTGAAGTGTTATTATGTTTCTTAAAAAGCACTCCGAGTCGGCTAAACGTATAAAAAAACCTTTGAAAAAAGAGTCTACGTGCTACAACCATTATAATATTTTTAGGGATTTTAATTTATAAGAGACTTGTACTAAAATAGAACATAATAGGTAACCAGATAAGCTGAACATTGAAAATACCTTTTTTCTTAACAGTTTCATTAAAATTCTCCTTTTTAACAGTAAAGTAGAATGTTATCAAGTTCCAAAGCACACAATGGGGGCGAGATCGTTGTCTACGGCTGGCCACGACGGCCGGGGGCCTGGGTTCGATTCCCGTTCGACGAAATTCAGGCTAACGAACGGCCCTCGATAGTCGTGTTGCCTAAATACCGTTTTTTTCACTATTGTTTTTTACTTAAGCGACGAGCTGCTATAATAAGGTGCCGTTATAGACCCTCTTTTATTTGGTGTAAAAAGATTAAGTAGCGAATATTGTAGATGGTTTATCGTTTATCTGGAAGCACTATCTTTCTGTATAGTATGAAAACCTCTTTTTAAATTTATTGTAACCTTGTTTGTATTGAGATCTACAGAAAACCGTAAGCTTTCAATACGATTACATCAATTACATTGACATTGACCGGTAGACCACCTAACAATATAATGCTTAGGCTAATGACTGCGGTGTGCTCAAACATGCAGAATATATGAGCCACGAGGTATACTAAGGCTGTGCACCTTGTGCGTGTACACCAAACACTATATTATCCATTGCAATAACATCTTAATAGATATTCCATAAAATTAGTAGATCCTGTATTGCTAAAAAATTCTATACTGCATAGAAAAGAAAGGTCATCTTTATACCTGGCAATGATTTTTAAAATCAATGACTCAGAAATGATTTGGAAAAACGCCAGCCAGAGCTTTAATTAAAAGTAAAATTTGATGTATTATCATTAATCATCATGTACACATTGATAACAGTTTCACAAATTACCCGTATAAAACACACGATAACAGAGCATTTAAAAATAAAACTCAACAGTCTTTACTCAATGCCTGAATAATTTAATGACTTATAAAAAATGTGATAAGAGAGATGCCTAATAAATTTAGCGCGTATATCCAAGCTTCATTATCCTGCCCTAAACTTAATCGAAAAGCTAAAAATTGATGATACGTCACCGCGAAAATAATTCACACTCATTTCGGCCGCCGAATATTAGGGCCGGTGCACACCGTGCTGCGTGGAAGTAAAATATTTATGAGTAATAATTCTTGCATGCATGAAAATATGTACAAAAGCAGACTTAATACATGAGGCATTCTCTACCAGTCAACCATAGGTTATCAAGAAGTAGGTGCACAGTGTGATACAGTTCGACGTAGTAGATAAAGTACACTTCTTGTATACAAAATATATATACACTAAATTATGCCAATACATACCTACATATAGTAATTATGTAATACAAGTATTATACTTTTGTCTTAATTCGCCTTTTAACTGAGTGTGCTAGTCTGAAAGTAAAGTAAGTGGCCATAAAAAACTAGAAGTCTTTAATACTTTGTAAGTGAATGTTCATCTTGTGAAAATGTTCAAGTATCATCTCATCTATCTACATACACTTGGAATGTATGAGACTATTTGTATGTGTTGCTAATTGTCTTTAACTAGTTCTCAGAACATTAATGATAGTGATCGTCTTATCGATCGGCCTACTTTGTATGTCAAACTAACACGTAATTAGATATTTCTTTTTTTTTTCAGTTTCTCGACTAATAATTAAAGTAGATATCCTTTTATTTGAATAGAGGCTATACACATGATACAGCAGGTTATCAAATAGTATGTTCATGTCCTAATTTTTGGTATAATATTACCTAAGGGCTAAGCCAGTTCATTAAGGATCGTTCAATCATTCTTTAAGGGGAGGTAAGGAACTCGAACAAATTTTTTCATTAATTTTGACGAGGTTATTCATGAGTATATTAAAATCAACCTGAAAATCACTTCCAGATTAATTTTATAAGTTTCAGAATGAATCATTAATTAAAATGGAAAGATGCAACATTCATTTTAATCCAGAACGAAATTCATTTCTCCCAAATTCATTCGTTGAGTCACATTTCAAACCATGTGGTTTAAAAATATCATATAAAACTTTAAGTAACATAGATGGGTTCTGTAGAAGCAAGTATAATCTTTACACTGAACTAAATGGGAACACCTATGGTAGAACCCCGCAACAGTGTGAAAAAAATGTGAGTGTAATTCAAAACTTTAAAAGTAATGATATTTATACTACGATCAAACATTTTCTTAGGCCAACTTCCCTGTAGGTAGGTATGCTTACGGCAAAAGCTCAACCACTTTAAAAGACACGTATTTGCAACCAGTTAGCTCCGTGTTTGCAATTTAAAAGCAATTGATAGTATGTAGAGCCAGGAAAATCGAGAATAATAATATATAGCGTGGTTATTAAAACTTTCAAGAGCGTTGTTTCTCACGCCCGTCACGTAATGCAACGAAGTGGAGCAAGCGACGCGCAGGCGCAGCCATAATGAACTGTGACGCGTGCGCCCCACTTGCTAAGATACCATCAGCTAATCACTGCGAATTAATGTGATAGCAATCGACTGATTAACGACACGGCTTGTTCAGGAATTTCGTAAGGTCAATCTGTTTATTTAGGTTAGATTTCCTTAATCTAACAAGCTTACAAGTCAATGAGCTTGTACTTAATAGAAGCTTATGCGCTTCAGTAGTTCCTTTGACGGCAATAGAGAAAATTGCGAAGTATGCGAGTACCAATGCGTAAACCATACGAACATGAAGTTCTTTGTAAACGGAATTTTATCTCTTTGTCTCGTTCATCAGTTGAGTAATGACGGGTAAAAATAACAATTTCATAAACTAAAAAGTTTAAAATTAAAAGCTGTAAATATTATATCAGATAAAAGACAACTTACATTATTTTAGGATGACAGAATAACTGACAGAATGAGAAGTGTTTCAGAAAGGTCCGGCACGAACCGATTTTGAACTGGAACAACGAACACGGCGTTGTTCGTGCCATGTCCTTGCAATATCACAGTAATAATCACAATTACTTGGATAAATTAACGGCAATATTGAAGAAAATAAACGTAAAGTGCTGCATGCTATTATAACACACAAACATACACAACTATAACTTATGACAGTGTTTATTACTAAGCGTGAGCACAAAATACTTTTTTATTTCCTACTATCTGTATAGGCGAGAATTGCATTGACACAGTTCACGTTTGATGAATTAGCACCAAGCGTTCCAAATAGCATTTATAGTAGAGTATTATTTAATAAAATAACACATAATACATTTCGGTCAATCAAACGTCATCTTAATTTGGTACACTACAAGTATCAATTGGCAACTGTCAAAGCAGAGAGTGACATTTGAGATATTGACGCGATTGACACGAACTGCACAGAAACTGACGTAGGACAGAATAGCAGCATACTCGCCTACTACGGCTCTGACGAGAACGGACGTAACAGCACTTACCGTTAGACCTGCACACCCTTTTATTGTGTAAATTCAATTAACCAACATCGCAACGTATCTAGCAATTACTTGGACAGCCCTTTCTGCAAAATCTATCAATCTAGCGGCCGTCTAGCTGGGCAACTTATCGTCATGCATCAAGATCGTAGTAAACGTGTTACGAGCATTTATATCTTACATCGCTGCATCTGTGTGCATCACATAAACTATTTACATTGTGGCTTAACGCACGCATACGAACTACGTACATAAATACAATTTTACAGCCAGCACTAATTCGATGTTACCGATAAAGGTCAAAATAATTAGAAGTTTTGTTGATGAAATATTCAACATTCAATCTAACTTAAAAATATTATTCAGAACAAAGATTTCACTTCATATCTGAAAATAAACGAAAGAATCTCAACTTTCATATATGTCGCTGTGCGTGCTGTGTGAAACAATAATAAAATTCTAAGTTAAAAGCTCGTGACAAATTTTGAGTGTAACAACATGTATTTAGCACATCTGTAAGTAACTTACGAAAGTGTTATAAGTATGAAAAACTAATAAAGTGCGACTTTACACTGTTATTTACGCCACAAGAGTGCATTTATAATTATGGCCTTTGTTTCTGGTAACACATATTTTGTATTTGTTGATTAACGACTACAAATACAAAGAAATAGAAACTTAGCTTTCACGTTTCACCGTTTGCCCAAGAAATATCAGCGACATCTATATTTGCTGAGGTTGAACTATTTAAACTCGAATCGTTGGCGTTTGTCGTACAATTCCCATAATATAGGTAGGCTAATTTATCGGAAAACCGAATGTAGAGAAACATGTCTTCAGTGAAGTGTTGCAACAGGCGATATATCCGCCTTTCGGTTTAGTTTGTTTTAGATAATTACGGCTAGCTGTCCGCCCTCGGCTGGCCTTGAGTTTCCCACTAATGGCCGCGCGGCGTGCCATCGTTCAAACCGTGCCACTTCTGTGACGGCAACATGGGTTCATTAGCGCTATCACTCCACCGCGTACCCAAGATTGTGGGGATGCGAGTGTGCGTTATCTTCCGATGCTTTTAGCGTTCAGATTACTGTTTCAGATTCTTTAAACTTGACTCGCTACTATAGTTTTCGAATGCCTAGATTTTCTTATCTTTTTTCTGTCTTCGAATCAACATAATTGACTACTACGACACCCACTAAACATACCTGCCGGCTGCCGGCCGATACGACGAATGAATTGTGTCGCTGCAACTAACACAATATTATCTTGTTAATTAATTTACTGGCACTGATTAAATAATTAACATAAGCGTGAATTAATTATTAATAGTTTATAGATAAAAGAACGGTTTCAATTAATTCAATTGCAACTTAATATTGTTATTCAAACAGCGTAATATCGCATGGCGATGGCCAGATGACTTCGTGCTAGCGTTTTGTTATTCAAATGTATGTTCGAGCGAGCCAAAACATGAGCAGCTTTGACAAGTCATTGACAAGATACGAGCACCGACAAAAGATGTGGCTACCTAATATACATACTTATCTACTATGAATTTATCAATCCTTTTATAACACGTATATGTAGTTCCTCAGACGCTTTAATAGAAAGCCGTATTCTCACAAAACTAAACATCCGTAATTGACATGTGAAAAGTGCAAAAAGCTTCGATCGATCGGATATGACGTTTGTATTGGTTATTAAGCAGAGATGACGAGGCCCGGAGTAGTGTTGTGCATTGCTTGTATTGGAAGTGAGATCGCGACGCGACGCGTAAAACTGTCACGATAAGAATCGATCGCGAAGATACGGATCGACTCTCTCGATCGGAACTCGGTCTGCGATTCGTACGACAGTTGCCCGACATTCCAGAGAAAGCACCCCGTCTGCCTCCACCCGGAACATCAACCTTAATAGACGTGACATAGAGCGGATATTTATCGAACACGCCCTCGTTACAGTTCATTTAGAACAGAATAATTAAACCGATGTTCTGCTTGTAATATCATTATTCGATACTCAGTTCTGAGATAAAAGCTAGTATATTAATTAATATAATTGCTTATTGGTTAAGCCTAACGCAACTTTATTTATCACTGAGAAATGTGAAGCAACTAAATAATATTGCGATGTGAGTATTCCATGTTTCGTCACATTGTAATCATGTAGATATTAGCTTGTGACAAAACACTGCGCAAAAAGGGTTTATGATACTTGAGGATGTACAAACCGCATCATATTAGTTTGAAAATATCTATTGCTAATACACCTTCCCACTTAGAGCCTTCGTTCAACAAATAACACTAGTGAGAGATCTAGCCATCACAATCATTTATAGGATACTCAGCAAACTTATTTGACCGTACTAGCGCTCAAAGAGACCTTGATAGCATCGAGACTAGTACTGCGGGCAGCAGCGATAAAGATAAATTGGAAACAAACCATGCTTGCGCAAAACTTCGCAATCTTTATGTCAGTAACAATTAGTCATACTTACGACAACATGGAATATCCATCAAAAAAGTAATTCCATAACTTGTATCAATTAAAATAGGAGAAAAAAGACAATACTACAGCTCGCGTTACTTATAATGATTTATAATAACACTGAATTGTTTTAAATGTTCAATTAAATGTCATTATCGATCATTAATTGCCAGCTACGAAGCTTGCCAGCTTAAGGGTGCATGTAGGCGCGCTCAACTAGTAATGCGAGGCTGCCATACTATTACGAGCCAAATGAATCTTGATTAATTTATTTACATTACGAGGAAACCTCGACTGTATAATATATACATACGCTTGCAATATTTATTTAAGACAAGCTCGATGTTCAGTGTATTTCAAACGGCGTTTAATTTAATTAGTCTCGTGTAGACGGGCTTGTAATTTTGTGTCACAAAACTTTCTACAAAGGAAGTGATAGGTACCTACTTAGCTAGATAAATGTTCCCGTGACGGGCCGCTTCAGGGAGTGGAGAGGCCGCGCGGGTCGTTCACTCGATCTCGTCCAATTTATTTACTTTTTTCCCAGGTGTAGTGTTACGGCTATAAAATTCAGTTTTTGTTGGTCGGGCGCATGCTCGGCTAGATCTCCCGTCGCGAGATATGTTGATTTACGTTTAACGCGCGTGACCCCTCGACGGAGCCGATCATAGACTCGATAGACGATTCGAACTGGCGCGCACCTAAGATATCGCCACATCGCACTCGTGCCGATGTATCTTGGGAAATATTTCGCGGTGTATAGCCTCCCCGCCGGCCATTCGGACAAACATTAGTAGATTTCTTTGTTTCACACGATTCATTCTGTTTTTGCTACAGAAATACGTGTTTTCAAATAGCATTTTCTCGGTATTTCTAGATTACATGATTTATCTTGGTATACCGGAAGTGCAGTGTAGATATGCCCTAAGACAAAGTATATTTGTGCTGGTTAAATGGTTGGCTACTAAAGCGTTGGTTTCCATTTCTGTGTGATTCATACCGTGGTACTAGATTGTAAGGGATTTACCGCGTACTTAATTAATGTTCCAACATCATGTGACAGGACCTTTAAATTGGATATTATTTCAATTAGCCTGAGACGTAACAATGTATTATTGTATGGAAATATTGGACTCATTACATTAAAAGTGGTAGTTGCATTCTGTTTGAAAGCAGCGACAATGTTTGACCTTTTCCCTTCATGAAACAACAATAGTATCTATGGCTATGTACCTACAAACGATTTAATTCAAAGACCTACAAAACATACGTACTATCTCTTCCCGGAACTCTTTTAGCGATCTTGTATTGCAATAAATGCATTTTGCATAGTGTTACTAAGCTTTTGTCTCGTGTAAAGATGTTATCGTAGATATTTAAAGTTTAACAGCTTTTTTGCGATAAACAAGATACTAGGTACCTCTAACAAAACAGAATACTATCGCTGGATGACAGTTCTCAACGTCTTCGTCTTCAAATGAAACTATTTCCATACATTACAAATGACTACTAATTAGGTATTTCCAAGCATGTCTGGGAACGATAGAAAAACACTTGTAGGCGACTTGTCTTCCTGCCAGGCGGGAGTCAGCTGATTGGAGCCATATATTGTGTTACGACCGTTATTACCTGGCAACCACGCAACAATGTTTAAATGTTTAAATTCCTCTAGTAATAGACACCTAAGTACGAAAACACTTAAAATATTAATAGCTGAAATATATTACGGCAGGTACCGATAAACAAATTATTTACTTTACATCACGACGTTACGATCATATTTAAAGCTGCACTATCTCAAATGTGTTTATTAATTCCAAGGAGACTGTAATTCGAATCCTTATAAAAACATCTTAATTTTTTATCTCAGATTTCATCGACAATTATTTTTACGTGCTAATAGGTAAACGGATAAAACCCACTCAGTTGTCCTAAAGTTACAAGTCATCCCACATAACTTAAAGTGAGATAGCGTTAAAATGTTGCAATACAGAACGTTGGGCATTACCGCTGTTTAAGACGAGGGAAAAAAACTCCAAGACAACATCAAAACTTGAAGGTGAACATATCTTTAAAACACATTACGGGTTATCCAACAAATAAAAAGGCTCAACTCAGATAACCACACTTCATTAGCATTTCGCTTTCTGCTTAGTTAGCGTCTTGTGTGATATAAGCAAGAAATATATGCAAATGTATAGTAAACGTACACATTTTTTTGCATTGTCGCCTTTTATGTATAATTTGTTCTATAGATCTACTAATTCAGATGTCTGGAAAGGTATTTTTTCTAAATTTGGTTTCTTATAATAGTGATTAGTATAAGAGGTACTAAGTATTATAAAGTCAAAAAGCAACTATCAATGGACTGGTATTTATTTAAACAAAAAAGCGTTTTTAGTTTTTAGCACTAGAACTACTGCAAATATACCTAAAATTATATTTTTGCAATACATACAAAACAGAAAACCGGATCTTTTTATCGGCTAAATATTAATGCAGTTTGTGTTTTTTAATTATTCTCAATATTTATTTATATATTGATAGGAACTAATTTGTCTATATTGCTTATTTGGATGAATACACAAAGAAATACAATTATGACAATAGAAATCAACAAAACTGCTTTCAGACAGTTGTTCTTCCATAAACTCTTAAATAAAGCGATTTTATAAGCTTTGTTTAACATTATGGTACATTTATTTTATAAAAACCTTTTATTTTGAATGTTATATGTAAATTATTGATCAAGAAGCGATTTTAGATTTTATGCAAATGTACGAGAAGCCACGAAAATTGCGAATACACACCCTGCTGTGATTATATGAGACATATTTATGGCATCGCTAATATTTCCTTTTTTACTGCATAAAAAATTAAAACGTATGAAATTATTAATGTGTGATTTATACCGGAATGTTATAAATATTTACTGTAATATTCCCAAAATGCATTTATTAAATGCGTAGGTATCGCGTGTACGGGATGCAGGCATTGCAGCTGCTACTTAATGTATTTGACCGCCTCAATTTTCTTTAAAACATGTTATATTTAAATCCCTGAATAAATTTCAATAGAATCGTTCCCGATAATCAAAATGTTTTCCGAGATGCGATTCACAACTATTTACCACCGACCAATCGCAATAAAGCACAATAAAGTTGGACGTCTTCCGGCATCCGTCAAACGAACTCAAGTGGTAACTAGTTGCGCAACCCGCCACCCAACTAGTCGGCTCGACAAACCACCAAGTTGGGACAATTGAGCGATTTGTCAACTATTGCATTAGGTAACCGGTCACCGCGGGCGAGTCGAAATTCTCCGAGCGTTGCAAAGATTTCCCGCTCAGTCTCTTCTTACATTACGTCGATTCGGATAAAAGTCGGTTTCGATGCGGTAATGGATACTTTGTCAATCAATAGTGACGAGGATCGCCGAGCGTGGGCCGGGGAGAAAGCAAAGCTCGCAGGAATCGCATGCTCCTTACGCAAGATATATCTGCAAGGAACACAATGGACGCGGAATGCTTGCAGAACAAGCTTTTTGGATATTTATTGGATAGATTTTGTGTGGGATGGATTTACTTTGGTGAGTTACACGCAGACACTAACGCGTTTATAGCAATAATAGTTTACGTGATATCTTGTTGAATAAAGAGCCAGGAAACAATCGGATACCAAGCCCTACGGAGTACTTCGATTCTGAGGGCTCATTAATAATAATTGATCGTAACAGATTTACGCTTACATTTTGTTGGTTCACCACGGCTAGCAGCAGCAGTCGCGTGAGGTTACCAGTACGATTATTGCTGGTACTTGCATCTAATTTCAGATAAAATCCTATTTATACCTAACGCATTATTTTAAACATGCAACTTTAATTTAGGCAAGACCATACCAATTCTGATAACAGATGCGTGATTTCAGAAGTTTATTTTCACAAAGAATACAAAACCACATCTAATTTACACATAAACGACCAATTATCTCATGTTTAAAATTAACCTTATCTCAATAAAACTACACGCGACATAACCAAAGCATTTCAAATAACGGTAAGTTAATTCAACAAAGTTTGTAGATAATTATATAAATAGGGTCGGTGATCGAGTAAAATAAAATACATAATACATAGCATAGATGGCGGTATCGAGCTCGGTACAATGTTACAACATTATCAGGTCATGACGATCAACACCGGGTGTCACTATCGGTACAGTCTTTGCCGTAAACGTATAAACGTTGGACTGGTTTCTAGGATTGGGAGAGACTCGACGCTCTGATACTTATATGAAATATGCCGTGTAGTTATCGGCTTAGACACTTTTATGGCTTTTTATGTGTTAATTCTTGGTAATAAAAAGTTTTCTCACAGCCTTAGGTTTCAAAAAGAATGACAACGGAAATGAGTCAGTATGGTTCTTGACATAGCAATTTATTATGTAATATTTATTAACACATATCAGCGAAAAATACCTGTGTGTCTGCCTAGTTGGCTGGCTTTTATAGTTACATCTTATTAAAATTTTCGTTTATTAGAAGACACAGTGTTCGACTCTGCGTAGAGAAAGATAGGGTGAGGTTATATTTTGATTAAAGTAGTTTTGCTGATATACTAAATAGTTGAACCCTCGCAATGCATGTGCTACTTGAATGACGATACTTTAAATTCATCACATTAGACCTATTCATTCATTCAGATACTTGCGCTGAGGATCGTATATCCTTGTTGCCTGGCAAATCTTTAAACAAAACATGTATCGACAAACATAAGGCACTTAGCTGATGTTAATATTAAAGACATAGACATAGATATAAAATAAAATCTAATTCGGGGTAGGTAAGTTCTTTCCTAGATGTTTTTTTTTAATATTACCTATAGCATAATGGCGCCATTTGTCCTATTATCATTTAACTATTTGGGCTTAAAAAATATTTTAAGAAAACCCTTGACCACATTTCGAAATCACTGAAACTATAATTCGAGTAAGTATACCCAATGAATTTTACATGGCAATAACTTGCAGAAATGCATTCGAGAAACCTAGATCTTTGATAACTAATTCCGTTATTTTATCATGTAGATATAATTAAAATAATATTTCAGAAATTCAGCTATTCAGTACTATGCAGTATTTTGTTGTTTCTAAACTTACAATGTGAGAAATTCCGTTTAACGTGGACATGTTTAACGCAATTAGTAAGATATTGTTCTTCGATTAAACAAACTAGCATGTACTGAACTAAAGTCACCTTAGAAAACCCTAATCTTTAGTTCGGTTAATTTGAGGTGTCAAGGTTAATGCAGTCGAGATTATCAAATACAGCTATAACTACTAAGTCACAAGGCACAGCTCGCAGTATATAATACGTTTCGATATGAAAGTGGGCTCTTATTTATACGTTTGCTTTGAGAATTTAATTTATGCCGATAATAATGTCTAATGACAGTCAGAGATAAGAGTAAACGCTCTAAAGCAAATCCGATGTGCTGCCAGAGCTGATGGCTTGTACAACATTATGATGCTGAAACACATTTGTTTAATCTTAAATGGCACTTCCAGTAAATTTATAGTGACAGCAACAGTTCCAATAGGCTTTCAAAATGCAACCTTATAGTTTCAATATGGGATACATCGTATTCGTATAATATCAATTTTCTTCATTAGTTATTTAGCCGACCTCGGTGAACCGAGTTCGCTACCCGACACCGGGCTGTTACTAGGTCGACATAGATGCTTGCCTCGCGGTGCGAACTATTTGTACCGTTCAGGCCCACAGTTAGGGTTACACGCGTGCTAATCCAATACCAGATAAATGATACTGTGCTATGTAGGACGATGACATTTCGCCTCTAGGACAAACAAATGATGCGGTATGCCGAACACTTTACGCATAGTTTCACTCCACGTAACATTTTGTATCGCTATGCTTGCTATGTGATTTAACACATTGACATTTCGTGAATCTAGTTCTAGATTGAATCGCTTTAACAGGCATTTAGTGTTAAGATGTATTGAGCAAACGTTTGCACAAATGATGAAAGATTGACTGAACATCGTGATCTGCGAAAATAAAGAACATTCGTTATGAGCTGTGAAGTAAGAACGGTATTTGGGACACAGATAGTTGTAAAACTGGAAGGTTATAAGTAATTCTGAGAACCAATTCAATCTGCACTTATACTAAATTGGATATCTGGAATGCATTCGATGTTAATCTCACAATAACAAAATCTGCCGCGAAACAAAGTAACTCACGGAATAAATGAGAGGGTGTAGGACTGTGGACGGTGGGTTAGTGAAGGCTTGTGATCCCTGAAGTTCGTATGCCCCGGGCCTAACGTCTAACGGTGGATGCGCCCACTCTGTAGGTGTCGCCTGACTGCGCCGACCATCCGTCCCGATGTACCAACGATTTACGAGACATCTCCTACTTTATTGGCTAAAGCGATTCACATAAATCCACTAAGTACAACTCAGAGTATAATTTTTAATGCAAAGGCCAATTTATACTAGGTTTTTATAGGTGTTTCTAATTAGCCTAATTTTAATCTTTCGTCCCAATTTAAACTGTTATACTTTGCACAAATCTCATCTAATAGAATATGATATTTTGTGCCCATAAAATGATACATAATATTTTTGGAAACGTACAATTTGCACAATTTAAAAGCATACAAGCAATCACTTTGTTTACTGGCATGAAATGAGCTATGACGTCACAATGTTTACAAAGTCTTGGGCAAATCATGACGTCATCATCCTTAACATCGACAATCTTAAATCGTTGTGAGAGTACCTAGAATCCCGTAACTTACAGAGTTATAAAAGAACATTTAATGACTCAAGTTATTAAGTATAATATTTTTTAACTACAACGCTGATACTCCCATTGGCAGAGTCGCTAATCCTATTTACGTAAAACATCACACCATGGGAGCGCATTTGTTAAATGTCGTAGTTCCAATACAGTTATTTGTTAACGTAGCTTATAATCGCCTGAAAGATTGAGTGACAGGACAGACCCGGGGTTCGGCCGTCACACAGTACTACCAAGTCTAGACGCAGACGCGTCCGTTAGGCATTCAGGCTCACACAACCTACCCGGAATCTGACTAGATATCATCTGCTCGCCGTTCGTTATTTGTTGACTTGAGAATAGATGGGGCAAACTGTTCGAACAACTGAAATTTGTTGGCTCTTATATTTGTTTACCTTTAAAATGAATTATAAATGAGTCAATACACTTCAACCCCGCGTTTATTAGACTTTTTATCGAGCGATAGTTTAGTCGGGATCTTAATCAGTATGAACATATTTGTATGAAAGTACATGGATTATATCGGTTTGGTATCGAGTTATCGACCAATTAAGTTTGATGAGCTGTACGTAATAATTTTACTATCTCTAACATAATCCATCGCCAAAGTATTGGCCGACGTAGTCTGAAGCTCTTACGTCCAAAATATTTAGAGACGTAAACACCTGTAACTTGGACCATGCTTAGGTACAATCGTTAATGACTTTTTGCGTCATGACTATCATAAGTCACGGGAAAACATATCGCGTGGCCTTTTGCGGTCAGATGCGAATTTGAAAGTCGCGAAGAATTCCGAGAGTAAATTGTTATATTGTTACTCAAATCACCAATCGCGGTTATCGAATACAAAAGAAGGAAATACTTCAGTACAAACTTATTAGCAATAAATAGCAGAAAATTATTATTCAATTAATTATTTATCCGCGACTAGAGATAAAAATAATTAATAATTTATGATTTAATTATTTTAATACATTAATCAAAGAATGTTAATAAGTACCTAAGTTATCATGTTCAATAATTTGACAGGAAATGCGGTACAAATTTCGCGTTGAAAACTAAAGGAGAAAAAAGAAAGTATTTGAGTGTCCGTCTATTACGGAAGTTGGGTCGTAAACATGTTATTATGTTGTAGTTCGCGTTACGAACCCGTTGCGATAACATTTTATTATTATTTAATGTCTTAATGTGGAACGAATAGGGTTTATAAATCAAGCACAACGCTACAAACTGCAAATTACTTTTCTAAAACGGTGATGCCTTATTTATATGGTCCTAAGAACCGATTGGACGAAGACCTCACCGAACGAGAACACAAATAAACTGGCATATAAAAGCTATAGACCAGGACAAGGACACAAACATCACCTAACATCACCAGGGTTATAAGTAAAAAGAGGCAGATTTAGAAAATCCTGGAGTATCTATCCCACAAATTAATGGTGGAAGGGACGTCAAAATAAAAAAAGTCTGAGTTTTGGTAGTTTCTGTGGGGGAAGCGCCGCACTTCTAAGATTCTATAGACTTCTTTGATACAATTCACGACTAGTATAGTCTAATTTTGGGAAATTGGTCGAGTCCTATATCCAGGTAAAGTGGAAAAATGGAAGTGAGACCTTTGCTCTTTAGTGGAACAAACATGACTTAAAAAGAGCCTTTGAATACATATCACAATATCGAACTTTCCTCCACAGATAATGGACCAGCTTAATGAGTTAACCACAAGAGAGTAATCAATCTTATCTACATAGGTAGATTGTTAGTTGTTGGTAGATGGTTCGTAAAGTAGAACGCCCACATTTTCTCGTTGAATTGGTCTGTAAAATTTGAAATGGCTCAGGTATGCATTCCATATACCACGCAATTGTACTTCATTCTAAATGAAAAGCTGCACACCACGATTAAACAAAACGAGGTTTGCTTTCAAAAACTTTTACCTTATTTATTGTGAACACATTGATGTAAATTTGTACTACAGTACAAAAAATACTCATAAAAAATGTACTCGTTGGTTACTTCACTCAAATTGGATTTGTACGCTAAGTAAATCCTCCTTCGTTTCTTGAATCTTACTCTGTTTTATTTACCATAACCATGACAAAAATACACCACTACAATTAAATCCAACGCAAACTTAAAATAACTTACCAACCCTACCGAGATTAGTTTATAATATCGTAACAACTATAGGGATCTAATCTATATCTATAGTTTAACAATGACCGTAGCAGATATGTACGTTTAAATGCGGCTATAAATTGGTGGTTGGCGAGACATCATGATAACGCCACAAATCAAGACAGAACGTTAATTACTATCCCGGCTTTCCAACGTCTATGTGTTAGAGATGGGACACTCACTCGGAATACAATCGACTAGCTATTCTTGAATCGACTAATTAAAATACAACATACGATATTTGTTCTTTGTTTGAAGGATGTGGAGATTGGTGCTAAGATGAAATACATAGGGCTTGTAACGTCACATAAACTTTTTATATTCGTTTTTTACTTTTTAACAAATGGTATTTATCTGATGCTTGTATGAACCAATGATATATGAACTCATTTTTTTATGAAAGTTCCGTTTAATATGATAAAAACCCTGTCGATTTCATTGAAAATATTTCTAAATAAAAAAAAAATTGTCAGTCACTAAAATGATACGATGAAAATTGACTCGATTGATCGCTAAGAATTAGAAGAATTAAGAATGAGCCGAGTCTCATCCCTACATCGCTAAATAAATAGAGATGTGAGCTCTGTACGGGACCTAGCTGTACAGCACCAATTAAACTTGTTTCGACCTAAACTAGTTACAAATTGAGGAGCACCAGCTCACCATGAATCACGACCGTCTTGTTTACAGTTCCTTTGAATCTGATAAAAAAAAAACCGGTCAAGTGCTAGTCGGACTCGCGAAACTGAGTGTTCCGCGCAAATAAGGTAAAGAAAAACAATTTATTAAAAAAAAATGGTAATCTGTCAATTTTTCGAGTGAGCTATGCTATGCCCTTTTTTACTTGCTGTTATAGCAGCAACAGAAATCTATGAAAATTTCATCCGTCTTTCTATCACAGTTTATGGTGCTTACGTTTTTACCATTGGGTACGGACCCCCAAATACTTTTGTAAGACCGTCAATTCGTTGTTTATAACTGTCAGTGTCAAGTGCGTGTGAATTTCTATAATAACATGTAACACGCAAATTGCATATTCGACTCAAAACGGTAATGTTTGATCGCAAAAAATGTACGCTGAATATTGATTGTTTGAATCAGCTACTGGATCTGGGGACAACTTTAATAACAGCAATGAACGTCAAGCTAACATATTGGATAGAAACTGGAACATTTCTCGACAGGTTTGCGATCTAAATAAACTGTTATAGTTAGACTTATAAAGTGTAATTGAGTTATATATTAAACGCCGACGTACTTCCTTTTAATTTACCTATTTAACTATAAATATTTATTGGGAAATTTCCAACAAGCCGTTTAATAGGAACCAATAATGTTGAATGTAAATTATCTGTTTGCATTTACACCCTAAAAAGATTAATATACTATAATGAGCTATCAATTAGCATCCGAATGTAAAATACATATTAGTTGAGATCATTTTCCTCGCCTCACAGAATAATTTGTGGTGTTTATTTTATCCAGTGTTTAGCATAACATTTCCAAAGTTTTTTTAATGAGATCTCTGTTCTCATGACGATTATAATTGAGTATATAAGAAGTTAAAAGTCGCACGGTATCTTCATCTCGATCACAGATAAGCGACTTTCTAATCGGGTCAAGTAACGTTTATGTTTACAAACTAGTTAAGCAACGGATGTGTCTTGTTAACTGTAGTGACAAATGTTGTCCAATTGTTAAAGTAAAAATCTGTATTCCTCTCAAATCTTATCGTTTCAGATTTCTCACTCTTCTATCGTGTTCTCAGTGTAAGCAGACGGCTCATATATAAATGTCGAAAAATTGGAAACCAACAAAGAGTAGGTTGATAAAAGAAACATAAAGATAAAAAGAAATCAAAACCGAATTCCGATTAAAAATTCTACGAGCGTTCGCCTAATGAAGTTGTCAACATATTGAGATACGACCAATACCATTCCGCCCTAGTTTTCACGCATATAATTTAAAGAGTTTTACTGCAACACTTTTACCGAACTTCCCGTATATATCAATTACAGACACGATTGCTTATCTGTGACTCGGAATTATTGTATTAAATGGTATTTTTACACGACGCTCTTGAATTTATGGCGTCTTTCAATGTTCCCAATAACTGCGCACACGCAATGGCGCTGTCACGTCGCAAAAAGAACCAAAAGACGCCACGCAACAAGGCCTGCGGTTAGCGATTTTATATTTATAATCATCGTCGGCCGTAAAATAGTAAAAACTAAACATGCAGATATCGCTTATTTACATGTACGATGAATAAATTGTTGGGGAATAAATAGATACCTATCAGAACTCCTTGCAGGTTTTTGTAGGATTAGCTAATGTGCTGTGATAAAACATCAATATTTAAGTAGCAGATTACACGTTTTATGTGCCTTTCATCCTGATGACATGCAAACGGCCGTGGTGTGTTTTATCTGAACAATAAGTTAACGCTCGTTCAAAATATACTTTTATATAAGTTAATGTTTTTTATCATAATCATAAATTCATTTTAATTTGGTCTGCATAAAGAACTAAGTAGGTACCATTATGATAATTATAAGCTTCGACATATCAAATCAAACAATATCTAAAAATGGTCAACTAAACACGTATTTGTCGACAATCTACAGCTGAGCTCAATTAAAAACGGAGAAAAGCGGCTTCAAATTAAATTCAATAATTTTTATGTATCGTCCACATAATTCATAAGATATATCTTAATATGATTCACATATAAGGAAGCTTTGCTAATAAAGCGTGATTAATTTCCGTGTTTAGCCTACAGGCTGGTGTGGTCAGTGGTACGGACAGCGCGTTAGGTGCCGCCGCGGGCAAGCGTGGCCTAACGTAACATAGATAACAATTTTATAAATGGAATAGTTTATATCGAATTTAGTCGTATGAATAATTTAATCGTGGAACGGAACGAGTATGGCCGAGTGCTAGCGGAAAGTTTAAAGCTTTCTCTGTTCCTTTCTTGAAACAGTTACGAACTTAGAAAGTTGATGTTTTGTGACAAATTTAAGAAAAACAAAAGAGGTTTAGTTTCTTTGATATAAATAAATGAACAAAACTAGAGCTCTTGATATTTTTTTTCAAATCGAATCGCAAATTCGAAAGTCAAGTTAAATGCTTATACAGCTTGACAAGGAAACGGTCGTTATTCACTTCTTTTTTCATAGTAAAAAAAGGAACGTGCCCCGATTGAGTGTAAATAATCCAAACAGAAAAGAGATGCCAAATATTTTATAAGAAAGCTCAACTACATTCTAATAAACGACGTAGTTCATCATTAAGGACGCGCAAAACATACAACATGGGCATTCACTATAGGAACAAGGGATTTACATCATAAGTACCTGATGGCGTGATGTTCCATCCAAAGACGGCATAACAATCGAAACGGCTGTACCAGAACAGTTTATTACCTACACAGATGGACAGAAGTGTGTCGGTAGTAAATAGCTTTTCGTGATAGCGGAGCGGGCCGCGTGTGAACTTTGCCACGACAACTGATCTAAAGCTTTGTTAACTGAACTATTATAACGTCGTAAATACATAGCAATATAAATTCCATACCCTTTCAAAATTATAAGCGCTCGAGTCGTAAAAGGAATGAACATTAAACGATGAGTGTTGTGTGCTGTACAAACAATAATTAAGGTATTTCAGGCACATATCAAGAACGATATCAAAAGAGGTTTTAAGTTTAAAAGGCGTGAGGATTCATAATTTATTTTTATAGTATTTATGAAATCTGCTCAAACCGGGAAGAAAATCTATAACTAGGAAATAAAAATGTAGTTATGTAACTTCAACTGCAAGATAAATGTCTCTTCAGTATCCATTGTAAAAAGTGCTGAAAACATTATGTAATTCTAAGATCCTCAATTATTTTCATCACACAGTGTAAGTGCAAAAAGGAGACTGTCTGTGGGTCCCTTCTAAAACATTTGTAATTTTAATTCACAGTCACAACTAATTGAATGAACTACGCTCAAAGCTATTTTATAGGGATTGTTCGCGGAAACTGTCACATTTACTATGAATAACAGCTTTACCGAGCAATATTAAACTTGTTTTAATGTGACTTAATAAAAAGTCGCTTAAATCTAGGTCTAGGGGCACTAGGACTAACCAAGACGTGCTAAACGAATCGCTTTAATACTACTTACTTTTTCATAAAAAGATTCATCTGTTTTTTGGCCCAAATAACTTGGAATTTCATCTGATACGCGAGTTTCCATGAAAGTGGAATCAAAAATATATTGTTTCAATTGTAAAGGTAAGCTATTAAATTTGAATGTTGTATTAATGTTCTAAAGTGACATATTACGCCAGTCTCTGATAATTATCAAAATTCATATAGCTGTTATTTGACATTTGGTATGTAGTTCTATTATATTTTCGTCTTTGAGGCTTGTTTTAAACTATAGGAATCTGTCTTTCACTTTAGCACCTAGGTAGTAGGTATATAACAAATGCCGCTTACAATATCGCATGAATTTTACAAATTGAATTATTATTCTATATTTTAATTCGTCTGAATATTAAATGTAGTTCTGAAACTAACCTTGCCCTCTCGCCTGAAGAGGTCCTATAGCTAGGCATATTAAAAGGCCTGTACGTTCGTCAAAAGTTTTATCGTTGTGAAGCTTTGAAGTAATCCACACAGTTATTACCTCTACGTCTTCAGTTTTATTGCTTAAAATCATTGTTTCTGTCAAAGCTTTGAGAGTCGTAGACATTTTCTATGGATACTTAATAGCAATAGTGTGTGCGTTAAACGTCATGTTCGTTCTCAACTCGAGACAGATTTATGAAATATTTATGTTAAGCAAAGTGGAAAAGGATGTGTTAAAATCCGATTGGAATTTGAACAGACTTACATAAAATAGATAGTTCATATTATAATCTTTATTACTCCACTGATTGTAAATAAGTATTTGCTCGTAAATAACTTTGGAATTGCAATTTTACTTGGCTAAGGACTTTAATGAAATTACACACTACATCATATTTTTAAAGTACGGTTCTAGTATCGGTTTTCTAAACACGTATGTACGCTTAGTTCGTAGAGCGCGTTCACTTCACGAGCAAACACATAGATAAACATTACATCCAATGTTTTTATAACTTGTATAAGCGAAGCTTCAGGAATGCAAAAGAAAGAAGGTTCTCATAAATAAAACACCTGGCTCTCTATGTTGAGAGTAATATTTAACGCATGCAGGTGTTAATTCAATTAGCGTTAGTAATACGAATGTTATCTGCTTTGTCACATGTTCATTATGCCGGCGGGTCAACAAATGTAACTGTTTCGTGTAGCTACCCCAGCTCGTGTCAGACAAACCTTAACACTTCGATTCCAGGTAATGTTACATGCATTATAGCCCACGTTTACCGTTAAAAATCATTTGTAAGCTCTGAGCTTAGCGAGTTGCATAGTTTTGAATATAGAGTTAAGGTATGTTGCCTCCATTGCAAATTGTGTTTGGCCTTGTGTTATAAAATATACTGATACGTACTACATGTTAAGAAGTTAAGTCGTTAAGTACCTACTGAAAAACATATAATGAGAAATGTTTAAACTGTTTAGTCAATAATAATGCCACGTAAATGCACCAAGTTGACTAGGCTATTTAAATATATATTGTTTATGTACTATATCAGAGTCTGAAACCACAAATTAATGGATTAATTGTGAACTCACACAAGATTTAATCACTGGGTGCACAATGGCAGTACAAGTATCTTAAAATATGACTGACATGCAAATAGACAATGAAAACATGAGTAACGAGTGTTGCAAGTCACAAGAACACTATCACAGGGAAAAATCTCAAAATGGTGGCGGACCAACAAAAATTGATGAATCACATCGGAGGCGGCGCGCGGCGCGGCGCTCGCTAGTCGGCTCAACCATTACCAATAACAATTTCCCGGACGCCATCTTTGTTCACGATTCAGTAAGCCACAGAACCATAAAGCTTCGCGTTCTCCCAAACATTAATTTGTCACAAACATAACCTTTTTCTAATTACTTATAAACGATACTCAAGCAACGCACATTAAATAAAATACACCCGCTGAAGACAAACCATCAAAGTTTTATAGTTCATTAGGAACCCCAAACTGAACAAACAAATGCTTGTATGGAGGTATTGGAATGATTCAATCATAAATTGATAGTATGCAGTACGATACTTGGGTAATAATATAAGTGATAGGCATTAACATAATGTGTATGAATGGATAATAAATAATATTTTTCCAGTCACGATTTCGAAATAAGGTAATGTGCGAGCGTATTCGTAACTCTCCGTGTAGATATTCCTGTGCTCAACGAGCGATATGATCGGACTCCCCGTCGCCTTATTGATAAGGTTTCCATACTTCCCGTGTGTATCGGAATGCTTCTGAGTTTATTTAATGTAATTCCTATCTGTGTATCGTATTCATATACGATACTTAATGTTTACGTACGTTTAGATGTTAGTATTATATTCTAATGCGACAGATTGAGGCGCATTGTTATAATTACGATATAAAACAACATAACACCTCAAGGGTTAAAACGATTGCAAACAATAACCGACAACGGAAACCGAATGGTGCTATATATCAAGCGATAGAATAGCCACCGTAAATTGAAAGCAGCGATTATGATGGGCAAAATAGATTCGCCCGGGGTCGAGGCGACATCACGAAGCGAGCCGAGGGTTAAAGAGCGATCCTTCTAAGCTGGTTCGAGTTATGGGCTCAGCCGACACAATGGCCAATTTCATAGAATTTCCTTTGATGGATACCAGTTAACCTGGAGCAGTTAACGGTGTTTTGCAATAATTTTAAATTAAACACACATTCAAAATTGTAGTGTACCGATATTATTTGTTTATTGAGACTAAGCATCAGATTTATCTTTAGATTTCAATCGGTAAATGGAAAGATAATGTGATATAATTTAGCAAATGAAATATAATTGAAACTTATTTTAGTCTCCACCGTTTCAAAGATTACGTAAAAGTAAGTAGACCCATTAATCAAGAATGAAACATTTCAGCAACATGACCTCACTGGTTTTATCTCATGTACGGGATTGTTCGCATTACGAGAACCAGATGCTCCTATGTCCACATGCTGCAGTAAGACTGGTTTGCTTCTATGTTTTGCAATTAAATCATTTTGTAATTGCAATGGAAACCTTCGCGAGGGACTAATAGTAACAACATCGGTGGACCCTTAGGGTAAGGTTATTAGTGAGGCCGAGAAAATGTACGCTCTCCTTGAAAAGTGCTTTAAAGACTTTTTTTCTCTTACGCGCACTTCGTTTCGTTACTTTTGTTTCAATTTAACTTTTAAATGTATTTATATCACGTTACAATTTAAATGTGTAATATAATCATTCATGTTGAATTTCGTAACGATTGACGACCCGTGACCAATCGTTTCTTGACCATACCCTTTCAGCAGCGAGGGTTCGGCCGCAGATTGGTCACGGGCGCGACACGACGCGCCATCCTGCGCCTGCGCGCTGGAACCAAGAGCGTCACGAACGTCGACCACCGAACCATTCCCGCTATAAACTTAATGAATTTCAATATTCACTGCAATACATTTTCCTTTTTTTGTAGCGCCGAATATCCTTCGTAAATTATCGGCTCGCGAGAATATTTTACATCAATCAAGATACCGCTATAAAAGAATAATTTGGACAGTTTACATAATTATATCAAATTAACTTGCAAATCTTTCGCCATCGGGTTTTTAGCATACCAGCAAAATAATGCTAGCATCGATCACGAGTATGGGTCGTAAACACTAGCTAGGGGATTACGTGGGCATCCGACGCGATCCTTGTAAAATAAAACTTTTAAGAACATCACAACGACAATTCGACACAGAGTCGACTGCGTCAGCGATCACAAAGCTTTCTCATTAAACCGTCACTGGTCGAAGCCGTGACACTAAAAGTCATTCCGACAAAAAAAAATCTTCAACCCGTTTTGTTACATTTCTCAACGCTCGGAAAAAGAGCACAAAAGATTTTCTTAGTTGAAGCGTGACTGTCGTAATTAGGTGGCGAAGGCACTGGTCGTGTTAAACGTTCAGCCCGATACATAATACAGAAATCATCAGCAGTTTGTCACTGCATTATGCTCGCATGCGAGTGTCACTCGCGCCGTATGCATCACGCGAGATAATCTCCCTTATTAAATAGTTGCTCGAACTATGCGCAATTAACTAACATACTTTATGACTTCTTGTACGCAATGCTGTGCGTTCAATTTTTCATATTAAAGTTACTGTGAATATGAGCGCTGATCAAGCATTTTTTATCTTGACTAGGAGAAGTGTAACCGCTATGCAGACATGCGGCTTATTAATTTATTAATTTTATTAATCGATATCAAGATTTTATTTTTTGTAATTTTATGTAAGTAGCTATGTTTGGTAGCGCCGACGACATGTCATACAAGTTATGTCGTTACTTAGTCATGTTCAGCCTGCAACTACTATTTAAGGTTCAAAACATAAGTTGTTATTCCCAGTAAACGTACTCGATATTTTCGTATTAGAATACAAAGAGCATATTTCTATGAACTGCAAAAAGAATGGATGCATTCGGATCGCCTGATGCCAAACATTTACAATGTCCCATCACATAAAATCCCAGTTTAATAAGTTGCTTCCAATTTAAAATCAAAATTATTTTTAAGGCCGCTGTCTCTCAGAAGAGGGGACCCGACGGGGGCCGGATTATAAATCATAAATGCCACGTTAGTCCTGCCAGACGGCCGGCTTCGTATCGAAATTATCGCCCGCGAGCCCCGCGTAAAATATACAAAACAGTTTCAGGTTACTGCGTCAAATATTTCTTTTGGACGTCCAAAATAAAATACGCTGACTCATTAGCACACAATTTTATCGTTCTAAGATCTTTCCTCGAGCAGACTTCTATACCTAATGATCAAACGACTGACTCTACAAACTAGTTTTGAGATAATAGTTTATATGTAAAAATTCTCAAGATTAAAAAGGTAGGTCGATTACCAATATGCATATTATTGAATAATTGATTAATTTAACTAATGTTTTGCATTTATAAATCCATTGATCGATTCATTATAGTACAGATAAAGATGATTAAATTGAGCAGTGTCATTAATCTAAGAATGGACCTCCCATGCAAAGTATAATGAATACATATTCTCACAGTCCTCGCTCGGACACACGCCACGGACTAAACTGGCGCAGTACTTCCGCAGCGGCCAGCTCAAATAGAAATTGAGACATTTATACAAACAAAATCAGCGTACATGCGGACACGAATGACAAACAGTCTAGTTTCCGTGATCCAAATAAAACGACTTACTTCCTTGAATATCAGTCAAATGTCACATGTTCGCATGTCGCAGTTGACTAATTAAACAACTAAAAGCTTTTAATTTAGATAAATGTATGTATGTAGGTCTGTGAATAAGTCAACGTGGTTCAACAAAAAATGTTATGTCTTAAATCTGTGTAGAAATACGGTAAACGCTAATTAGCGTTTAATTAATGTTTTTCGTGTATACTTTAAATTGTATAAATGTTTAAATTATATTATTTTAATTCGTGAGTGACACTACAGTGATTTTATATTTAAAGGAATAGCTATTTGTAATACGGGCGACTTAGTCACAGTTTTCTACACCAATACCTTCAATCTTTGTTCTTATTCAATGCAAAAACAATGTCATCGCAGTTAAAAAGCGGTATGAGTCAAGAAAGACAAAGCAATAAATAAATAGCAATGTGCAAAATAAAGACGTAGAGAAGAGACGTATGTAAGCACAATCTACAAATGTCAAAGATTCAAAATCTATGTCGCGCACATATAACGAACACGGTCTCGTGTGGGCTAGAAAAGCAACACATAAATTATTCTCATTGTTCCGAAAGGCGAATGATAAATGTATTTGTGTTCTTAATTTAAGTTATGCTATTGGTAAAAGTCGACTGTATCGGTCCATTCGGGAAATCTCGAAAGTTACGTTACAACGCCGAGTTTGGTCAGCGCCGCACAGCCCAGATTGGAATTAGGCGCGTTAATTGATCTATGTTTATCATACCAGAGAAATAATCGACATTACTGCAATTGTTAGATTACGAGCAATCGCTATTTAGAATTGCCAATCCCTAACTGTATTGGCTTGGTGTGTGGTATGCAAAAACATCTCGACATATTTTAGAACAAGTTTCCCGGTCGCCCGATACATCGTGCATTTAGCTTTTCACGAAGGTTTTAAAGAGCTTGTGTACGAATTCTACCGCATATTGCTATTGCGCTGGAACTAGAATGTGTTTACTTCGTTTTGCGTAGAATGAAAGAACTAAAATTAAAACAATCTATTATTTTTTCATTTTTGAAGTATGGAATTTACTTTGAAAATGTAGACGTATTTTATTTATCTTTGCGGGCTCGTATCCGGCGCGCTGTTCACGTCTTAGACCTACAATATATCATTCGGAAGTAGCAAAAACTTGGTGTCGGATCTTTGCGACAGTAATCACAGGTGCAAAAACTTCCTCACAAGCACCTACAATTACAGACCATTTAAGGCCGACTACGTGCCTTACATAATAGTTAAATCTTAGTAAAGAAATACTATCTAGAGTTTCAATCGAATGTTAGTGTACAAACTGGGACTTAATGTATTGACGCCCTTTTCAACACTTGTCCTGAAATAGCTCCCGAGCAAGTTCACAGTTGTTAATGCGAGTGTCACACAGAACCTGCTCATGATCATTGCACTAACATGCACTCGGACAACTTGATAAGTTTATATTAATTAAGAATAATTCTATTCCGTAATTAATGCTTGATTATTTTACTGAATAAAATGTACATTATCGAAATAATTACAGGAGTGAACTGTAGTTGAGTATCTGAGCGTAAGATATTAACATTGTATGTATAATGTCGCTTGTCGCGGCGACGGATCGTAGGCACGACCGTATCAAACACAGTTTGCAGGATTACTATTCTAGAAAAACGGCTGGGGGCGAATAGCGTTGCAATTACAGTCGGAGCGTCTTCTCGTCCGTCCGTCTGTCCGCGGATCCAAGATGGCGGCCGCATGCCTGCCCAAGATTGACTAGTAGCTGAATGCTTCTTTGCCAACGGCGATCTAGGTTGAGTCGATCTATCTGAGGGCATGCTGGCATGCAGGAATGAAGCTTTGCCCCTCGGTAAATTAAAATACTTTTTGTTTGATAAGTGTTCTGTGATTATCTCGTGTGTTGGATATAATGCAGCCGTGCGAGACATGTCATTAAAAGGCGAATTGTTTATTAAGCTCACCGCTCAATAGCTAAGATCATTTAAAACTGCGTCATACCTGGAACAAAAAACGAATTAAATATTAATATTATTAACATTAAAACAAAATTATTTCAAAAAGTAAACTATCTCAAACTGGGATAAGTTAATTAGAAAATATGAATGAATGTGTCTTTATCGTACGGTCAACTTAATAACAGCTGTAAGGATTTGGCCGACATCCTTAACAACAAGGTTCACACATTAAACGGTCCCCGCCCGCAGTCCTCAAAACCCATCATTACACAAATGTTCGCTGTTAGCCCAAAACCACATAAGTCACATTTATCGCCACATCAAAAAGCAATCAAGCGACAAAAGTTGGAGCGAGTCATCGAATGGCACTCTGACGAAAATATGTTTGAAACGCACCTAATCGATTCACCGCGAGGCCACAGGTAAGCTCTACCCTAACGTAATTTACAAAGGTGCCCTATAAAAAGATGGGGCGTCAGGAGCTCGATATAGAATTTTATTAACAACAATAAAGTGCATTTATTTATGCGACTATCACTGCCGGTGTATTTACTACATAGGAGTGTAAATAAATACCTATTGTAATGATCCTTGTTATTTATCCAAGAGTTATTATTATTTTGTAGGCAGTTTTATGTATCACTTGCGAGCGAAGTCTCTGTTTTTCTATTAACTTGGGTATTAAGGTCGTATCTAAGTTGCTGTTGGCACGCTGCATACATATTCTATTTGCGTAGCAATTAACGAGAAAAACGGTCAACAACATAGCTTCGTCCTAATTGTTAACTTATCACAGAGTCATTAATGTGTCACAGGTGTTCGAGACATCCTGACTAACGCCAGTGAATATTAATCGAGATTGACGTTTCGACCCATTCGCATTTTTAATTAACACGGTTTTGTTTGTTTAAAATTAATTAAGTCCACCGAAGCAGCAAATCGGATTTTCACAAATTAAGAAACTTATTAATTTGTAATTTATACGTGTTTTATAATCGGATGTTCAATTTTAATGCCCTTTCTTATAAACACTTGTCGATTGATTTATGTCCTGCTCTACATACAGAACCCAACATTAGAGATTCAAGTTTTTGTACAGTTAAATATGAAGGTATTGTAAATCAACTCGTGTAACGGTTGACTTATTTGGATCAATTTCGATACAAAAAAGAATGAATTAGTCTTTTATGAATTGCCGACTGAGATTCATAACTAGTTATTTTAGGATTGTGTTTGTAAGTGTACGTAACTATTGTTTTGTAGCTTATGGTCGAATAAATTCGATATGGGATATGTGATGCCGGCTGCGCGCTGGGTACTCCCGCGCATCCTTTAACTTTGGCCCAGACACCCCCCGCTGTCTCGAGAAATATGTTACCTGCCCAACGATGGAGGAAACAAACACTAACGTATAGACGACGCTATAAATTTCAGAAATGACCGTGGCATTCTGATTAAGAAACTAATTTCGGTGCGAGTCTTAGAGCTCGCAGGGACCTTTACGTTTTTTAAGAAGACATCCCGTGTTTATTTAATTTAACTAAATGTTATTTTGAACGAGATGATTGTCCATTTTCTAATTACGAGTACATGAAACTCGATTATGAACCGCAGCTATTTATTATTCTATTAATGTTTCACGATTTTACTTTCTTTACAAACAATTGTTCGGTGTGGCGTATTTTACACATTTCCGCAATCGTTTATCGACTGTTGTTTAAGAAATAGGTAATAAACTAACGAGTATAAGCACACCATTGTCTTCATTCACTACGCAGTTATTATTTCATGTTAAATAATTTATTAATGAAGTAACGTGTCGTGAAATTTACGATCACGCATAAAAGGCGATTGGCTGAGTGTGGTGTCGTGAAAGCGCACGCGCACGCCGGAAGCCTCTCTCCAACATGCCCGCTGTGAATCTGCGACTTACCGCGTTAAATCGGCTTTAACTACTGGTTTACTCGAGTTAAATAAATTAATGCCTTACTTTTGATTAGACGGTCATTATGTTGTTGATTGGTAGGTAAAGGCGTCGGTCGCAGTATTGAGGCTAAACGCCATGCTCGCTGTGAACGTAGAAAATTTCTACTAATGCAAGCCGACAGAGCACAACTTTGCACGTTACACTCTGCTGCGGCATGGCACCTGATTGTAGCTAGTTTTATTACACTAACACTGAAAAGTAGTTGGGTTGTGGAAGCGTGTCGGCACGTTTTATTTGATTCGGATTGCTACGGGGCATTAGTAAAGCCGATCGCCGAAATAGACGCACATAAACAAACAACTTTATAAATGCCATAATCAACAGTCAAGCTCTTGACGTTAGTTACGCAATAGCAAGAAGAAAACCGTAAACCAAATCCGAAGGAATAGGCTGGTTAGACTATAAAAATGTTTATTGCTTTTCTTCCCACTTGTCCACAAGTTCAACGACATCATATATTTTGGATTGAATTTACAATACAACTAAATATGTACATACGATTAGCGCCAATTAATCAATTTATCTATTATAAGCGTATAAATATTGTGATCCTGTTTTGTCAAGTCACTTGTTTGCATACGTTTTTCTTACAGCATATGTTAAGATGTCTTACAACCTGTGTTAAGATGTCCGTAAAATATCTAGAATAGGGCTCATACCTCTTGACCTATCTACAAGCTTCGCTAGAGTTAAATGTAAAGACCATTGGTCTTGAATAGGTCTGTAATTCAAAGTCAGTATTTGAGATCTGCACTCGATTGATTGATGATGCTTAAAAAACTAAACAATTGAAATACGCCTACCATTTGCAACTCCATCACTCGTAGCTCTACTTTTAAGTTGGTCCCAGCCGATTTACAATTGATATTCGCATTCTAAAAACAAGTGGACCTCAAACACTTTGAGGTTAACAACATTATGTTTAAATTTATTTAAATAGTCTGGTATAAAGAGTTTAACTTAGAGTCGCAATTTGTTCTGCACAACCAGTGTTTTCTTATTGTCAAATAGATGTATCTTAACAGTCAAATAGAGCTCTTGTTGCATCAACTATCTCACACTTTGTTATTTCAGTTTATTTAGTAAGTGTAGGCGATCTATTTGACACAAGATATTTGAAAAGCGACGCGATAATTATTATTTGGTGTCAAATAGTGAGAAAAGTCGTGAGAATAACATCAGGGGAACGTGAACTCGTGACTCTGTATGAGCACTGACGCGCGCTGACCACTCTCTGTAAAACTTTATAACTACTTGGAAACCTCATCGTAAATTGACAAGTTTATCTTTAACGATCGCCTTTTTTACTTTGACTGTTTTCTGCCGTTTTCGTAAAGTAGAGGAAAATAGCTACGTTAATGCATTGTTAGAGGCTCGAAAAGTTAAACGCGCCATTAGCTAGAATCAAATTCGTATTCTTGTTCAAAAGGAGAATTTTTTGGATAAACACCAGAGCTTTGAAGGATAAACTTGTTAGATAACGGTTTACGCATTAAGCTCTGCATCGACCTAAGCATATGGTTAAGTCGAGGCCTTTGCTGAAAACTATTAATTTTAATGACCTATGACTCATAACCAGGTACCAATACACTCGCAAACGTTGGCGGTACACTATCCAACGGGCAAAAGGCGCCGTCCTACAATGAAATATTCATTATAAGCTATCGCATGACCACTCTCTGATTGTTAGTGCGCCAGTAATATGACTGAGCCAGGTATTGACCCCGCTCCCAACGAAACTTGCAGTTCACCAATAAATTGTATGGGAAATACGGGATCCCATTAAATCACATAGCTCAAAACATGCTACTGGCGCCGACGACTAATTGAAAATTGCGAATACCCGGTCCTAGATTCAGCGTATTAATTAAAACTAAAGATTCTCGCCTCTCCTCGCTTACGCTGAAATACCTACTTACTCGCTACTATTTGTACATGCTCATCCCCACCTATGTCACTACAAACTGAACATTAATGCCGTGTCATAAGGGTTAGGTTCCAAAGCCTCTACTCAAATGTTTCGTACACAATTTTAGACTATAAACAAAGGGGCTAAAGTCTACTTTAAGGTAAGTAATAATAAGTATGAATGTAAAATCAAACAAGGAGCGTAGTTAATAATTTATTGATATAAGACATGCGAAGCCCATAAAGTTACCTTTGGCACACGTCTCGGTCTCTTTTAATTTGTAACTCGTTAGCATTAAGCAGCCGGTGTGCGTGGCATGCTTAGATTAAGATTTTAGCCGCGGTCAAAGAACATTTTCAATATTGTCGTATTTTATTGCCTCCAATATTATCGAGCGAGCTTTAGTTTAAGATCATCAAAGCTACAATCTTCTATTAATTGTTAAAGCTCTGCATATGTGCACGAGTACACTATGAACACGTAAACAAACATTAAAACTCAATAGTTTATTTCTGTTGCAGATCGTAACGAATGATTAAACGCATATTTGAAAAAGTAAAGACTCATAATAAGGATGAGGTAAGAGAGGTTCATTAAGAGAGCAAACACTCAAACCGAGCGTAACAAGCATCGGTGTGTCAAACAATAGTCATAACTGTTGAACAAACAAAAGTTATCGCTCATAAGACAGGCGTTTGTCCGAAATAGAGGGGGCGGTGCAAGCGGAGAATGTTAGAAAAACTTATAGAAAATGACAAGCGCCCGACAGGGACGGAAATAGCTATAACGTAGAAACGAGCGGGACGGATACAAAACTCGTTCTCCGGCATTCCGCCGCATGGTAGATTTAGGAACGGGGGCAGAACGATACGATTAGAAGGTTATGTTGTATTATTTTTAAGGATAGTTTAAATAATTAGATATCAATAAATAAATGAAAAATTATAGCCCTGAGGTAAGAACAAGTTCACGGACTATTATTAAAATAAATTTACGAGCCAGCGAGCGAGGTTCGCGAATGCTCAGTTTTGCCAGGTCAGGATCCATCGATTTGTTTGGTTGACAACTAAATTGATACAATGGTCGTTGATCTCATAGGATCATGCGTAGAAGAATCGCGCTACTCTCACAAAAAAATTAGGTAATAAAATATTTATATCCTGCACGACTATACGCAATACATTTTTGCTACACAGTAACGTTATTTTAGTTATTCTGCTAAGTTTTATTTTTGTTTAGCGTCATTTTTTGTCATAGATATAAGCTTTTAAGCTTCAAAGATTTGCATGAAGTTAATATATGTGTTAATAGCGGTAATGTATTCAACGAATTATTTATAAACATAAATCTTCAAAAATAGGTATTTATAAGCAGTCGTTTATAATTGATACATGATATCTACTTGTTTGCGATATATCATTTTGTAAAAGATGCTTGACTTGTACAAGACTTTGTAAATCTTTTTAATTTATTTTCTCAAATAGGAAAAAAGTGTTTTGTGTTGATATTGAAGAACATTTCGATTCAGAAGTCACTTAAAAAGCTTAAATTTACAACGCTAGGTTTTTGTATAGCTTTCTCACCTAAACTGAACGGACTTTACTATCGTAAAATATATCCATGTTTCATGAGATTTAGTAAGTCATTTTGTCATTATTTCTTTTAAGCTGGTCTGCTGTAACTAAAACATGATTTTAACGTCATTTTTAAAACTCCGGAGTGTCTTTTGCATGACCGAAGAAATAAAAACTCTTATTCGATTTACAGTTAATAGCCTCACGCAGCTTAATAAACAGAATTATAAGTATATAAAACTTTATTCAACTTGCTATTTCCTTTATAATGAAAATCCAACTTGGAGTGAAAAAACGTAGAATAATATTTATGACTGTTTGACAGCATCTAAATTTAAACAGATATGCCAATTAATCCCAATGTATCGCCTTATTATGCAAATATGGTAAGAGATTATGACAGTTTAGGTCTACTTGTATCAACAAAATGAGCAGTTTCTATGCGGACACATCGTATTTAGTCGTCAAACTGTTGGATGTAGAGTCGACTGAAGTAAAAGTATTTCTTTGCTCGCTAGGTGTGATTATCTGTAAAACAGGAACTCCACAATTGGCTTAGCACTTACATCAACGTTAATGTCGGTTTACGTGTGCTACGCTACTTTATCGCGAACATTATTGACGTCTGAACGGTGTGGAATGTAATTTGTAACTGACACCGCGTCCCCGTCCTGCCGTCCTGCGCAGACCCGTGACCTTTGTTATTTACGCAGATTATTCCGCTATTCCCGCTGCGTGGAACAGATCTGTTGCTAATATTGTACGGACGTAAGGTAGCATTATTGGTTTGTTATTGTTGTATTTTGTAGGGAGCTGGGGGGATACCGCCCACCACACGCATGCAACACGCAACGAGGTGTCCGGTTGCTTGTCGTGTCACGTTACCGGCGTGTAACGAACCTCGCCGCGACAAGTTATGACACGACAACAAACGCCGACACTACCCGTGATAAAGGTTTTCATTTATTTTTGATACCGACTCCTGGTAAAGCGTTTTTTGCGAATCCTCCGATCTTGATTCCGGACGAAACGTCAATGTGGCTCTAACATGTCAACTTAGAAACGAATTGACGTGTTGCTGTGGTAGCGACCTTTTTGGTGAAAACCCCCGCTGACACAATTAAGTTAGATTTCGTTCAGATAAGAGTTCTATAGATGTATTCCCTATTTGTCATCCCGAAATGCACTGATAAGTGTAGGCATGCATCTGCCTTTAAAGCCAGCAAGACCTTCAGATCAAGATGGAAGTTAACTAATAATAAATAAATAAAGGAAAACCAGCTATTTAAGTTGCGGAGCAACTTCAACTTTTGTTTTTTTAATTCCAACGTCAGACACCAGATATTGCTGCACATCAGAATTCTAACGGAGTTAGACGATTCACATAAAATATATCCCAGATGTTCTTCTCATTCTTAATAATACTTTCATACATGCAATCATAACCGTGTAACTACATATTTAGTGAATTAACATAATATAATAAAAAATACCCATCATAAACTCAATCGATACCCTCAACCCTCGAGCAACAAACACGGTATTTTTTAAAATTTAAAGCGATACGTTATATAAATTCCGAACATGGGCGCTACATTCGCCAACCAGAAAAGTGTCGTAATAATATGGCCATAAGTCATAAAATTCTTTGAAATAATTTTATTCTGAGATACTCATTATGAATAATTCGTCTGCGAAACTTTTTCGAAAACTGTGTACACAACAGGAATTCATAAGCAGCATCTCCATTTTTTATGCTCATTAACCAACCGCACCGTGAAATAGTTGTTGCTTACTATTAGTTTTAACGATTATGTATGCACATGTAGATTATCTTTACAAGGTGTTCAGTACACACAGACCATTGGTCCCTAAACAAATACTGCGGAGGTATGAAAACTGTCACAGTTCGTCCGTATTTACGTAGCATACGCTCGACGCTCGACGTCTCAGAAAAAAGTTGAAGAGAGAAAAACTCGGCGACTTTTTAGTTTTTTCTCGGAAGTGTTGATGTGGACGCGCGAAGTGATAAAATACATAGCTGTATACGGTAACAAGTCTAGAGACAATGCGAGTGTTTTTGTGGGCAGTAGCAGCTCCTAGATCATTACAATAGCATAAAGTAGCCAGTTATGAAGCGGCCGTACGTTGTGAGAACGCGGTTTGCAACCGGTTTATATGGCTTAACGCTTTTTATAGGAAAAAGGATCCATCGTAACCCGAGCGAGTTCTGAAACACTTGAGAACATTGGAATAGTGCCAAAGCTGGTCGCTTATTAGTATGGCACAAATCAATGTTGCAGTGTTGTGTTTTAGAAACCACCGGGAGCGATGCAGTGCGAGCGTCGCTACCTGTATAGAAATTATAACATAAAAGACCGATCTCGAATTATCGATACACCGCGAACAACCGATCCATAAAAGTCAGAAAAAGAAAAATCGAATATCGTATAAAATCGTATCGGCAAAGATAAGGGCGGCGACGCGTTCGTGCCGCGTAGCCCACGGCTGAGACTCGATATTTCATGAAACACCCGATTTATATTCGCTGCCGTGGTCCAGCAAAACTTTAATGTTCACCGTTCGTAATTACTGGCGAAAAAGGTAATACAAAAACATACGAACATAATGTTCTCATGTTCATGCTAAACGTAGCGGTGATTGCACAATGTGATTAGTTAGCGATATCAATTAAACAAGGAACCCTCCAAAAGACTAAGCGAATCTCGAAATGATTCCCTCAGGGTGATTAAGCATTCAAAACGAACAAACATTTAGAATATTGTCACTGAGTTGATGAAATCCCTCACATTCAAACTGTAAACTTAAAATTTCCATATGTAAGGCATTAAATACCAACAACGCGTTCAGGCGGGCGTCGTAATAAAATTAACGTCTGTTGGGAAAGAGCCGCGGGTGATCACTAGTTTTATAATAATTTATAATTATAAAAATCTCACAAATGACAAGAGTTGTAACGTTGCCATTAAACTTAATCCCGTGTTATTCATTAGGCAATTTCAAGTTTACGACCATAGATACCAAACTGTCCAGTAAAACTTGGATTGTAAAACTATTATTACTCGTATTATTTTGATGGCAATAATAAATTTAAGTCTCCTTATGGTAATACACGTTATACCCAATATGATGTTCCACTAATTATGCGAGGAAATTTTATTTCGCATTGGACTAATGGTGGGAATGCGAAATGTGCGAAACATTCTAGTTAATATCATATCGTTGCCAGCTGATAGTGGTATCTTTAATGAAATTTGATCACATGTGCAGAGTTTACTTTTATCCATAATTGCTTCTTCTTATAACAAGTACTTATCGTATATTCATATAAGCGATACATAAACATCCCGATTCGTTAAGGATAGCGTGTCAATTGACCGTGTTAAATTGCCACTTGCTAATTAGTAATTATAGTATAAATAGATTTCCCAACGTTTTTATTAAGGTGTTAACTAATATAACGCATGGAAATATGCACTTTTTATTACAAAAAACAAGGAGTCGGAACAGCCTTTTTGTTCCACGTAGGTCACCAGTCACCGTCAACCAATTAAATTACTAAGATTTTAAGAAGCCTGATTTTCTTCATACGCCTAATATTAACTTATAAAGGTTATCGTCAGACAAAATAATCTTGTACAGACAGCCCAAACTCTTAATATATCTCGTTCAAAAAATGTAGAGCCGAAAACTAGAAGCTTAGTAACGATTACAACATACAACTTTGGATGTCGGACCAATATATTAAGAGGAGTAATTGGGGCGCTTCATTCAGGTAGTGCCCATGTCACTTACATTTATCTGGCAACATGTATCAACAACATACATTAGTTGCGGTGCAGCTTTTTACTCAAGATACGTATCTTGCCACATACAGATTTTGGGACAGTTACTTTCAAATGTCGTCAAAGAATTTCGTTTTAGTGGATCAACAGTTATACTACGTTTACGCTGCGATACTAAAGGCAGTTTTTTTTTAAGGAAATTGTGTAGTCGTGGAGGTTCTCATGGATTCGATTCCAACGCCGGAAAAGTATCTACCAATGTGACTTTTTCAAAATTATATGGATACTCGCTCAATTAATCATCGTAAGGAAACCTGGATTCCAAATAATGGAACCTGAAATCGCAAACCCTCAGCGAGCTAGTGTTGTGATCAATGCTCAAACCTTCCCTATAGAGAAGAGGTCTCTGCCCAGTCCTGTAATGTACACAGGCTGGTACAAGATATGAGAGACTCGACGAAAGAGTACTTTTTAAATGACCACACTTCGATACAAAATTGTCTGTCAATGGCGATTGAACAAGAGGCTTTGTTGTGACTTGACATTTTAGCCTGAATAGTGTCTGTGCCACAATAAATGTCCGAGTCTCCGACACTTATGATCAAACACGTTCTCTCTATAATTTACCAAAAGAATGATGGAGTTTCACAGCGTAGGATTTCAAGCGAAGCCCATTATAACTTTAACCAATACACACAACCCTATACATTATTAATACCATTCCAATTAAACGTCAGCAAATATTTCCTTTTAAATATCTTATATTAAATAAGTGTAAATTTTTATATTTACTTCATAAATTACGTTAATATCCGAACGTGTATTAAGTCTATAATACTATTAATAATAAAAAAAGACAAGTTCGAATAATCCGGGGTTTTTAATGCATAGGAGTAATAAAACGTAATAATATAATCCAAATTAACAAAATATTAAGTACTTAAAAAGCAATACAAGTAAAATTATCACTAGTTGAAAAACTTTGGCACTTATAAATGCTATTTACAAAGAAAATCTTATTTCATCTAAAGTATACTCCAGCTAGCTTTCTGCTCACCGTTTTGAGGAAAAACAGCTTGAAGATAAGTAAAGAATTTACGTAGAAATGTAACGAACATACCGCGAGAATCTACTCAGGTGCATTGAAAAGGTGCCAAGAACCGGTCCTTATGACAGTTAATACGAATACCGTTTTATTTTTAGAAACACAATCATATAATTGTAGGCTTACGAATGTTTAGACTCACCAACAAGCACGAGTATACTTATTAAGAGTTTATGTAACTTATCATTATTCTAAACTATGGCAAATTCGTTTTGACTTGAACTAAAATAAATTATAATGATCCGTTGACTATGCTAATTAATACATTAATAACAAAGTTATAACACATACATGAATTATAGTATATAATCAAATTAATGTTATTACGTACAGCAATTTGTAGTCTAGGTAGACCCAATAAATACACGGACCTTGTAACGTATTAATCAATACAAGATCGGCCGCGGAACCCAAACCATTACAAGGTATTTTTTATTTT
This sequence comes from Trichoplusia ni, assembly GCF_003590095.1. Lineage (NCBI taxonomy): Eukaryota > Metazoa > Arthropoda > Insecta > Lepidoptera > Noctuidae > Trichoplusia > Trichoplusia ni. The sequence goes on along the minus strand of NC_039486.1, from coordinate 7,014,784 downwards.
TTTGTATGAATCAAGCTTTAATACTTATTACTGTGACAGGTATATGCCCTTATCTGTGGTCAGTGTCTGATGGATCGATGTTAAAAAGCCTCTCTTATTGCTCAGACTCTAATCGAGCGCCCTTTAATGGCTGCCGCAAAGCGTTTTTAGAATTTTTATTTAAATGTTTGTACAATAATTCTGTTCTCGTTATCTCAGCACCTGTTTGTACAGCGTTTTCTAGCTTTGTAGCTATAAAACTTGCGTGTAAATACGTAAGTAAATATTGAATCATTTAGATTATTATCATTATCCTTTTTCGTCGTTAGTTTGCTGTGATTGTGTTTTTTCACTGCTTCAAGTTAATGCAGATCAACAGCTTTATCCTTACAATCTACATTCTATGAACAATATATTATTGTGTATTATTTGTATGTCCTTAACATGCAATAACAACCCAAAAACAACTACCGAAACATGATTCGTGCCGCAGCCGAACAAAAAAACATTTGATAAAGCGATGGTCTAAATGATAGTATTTAAAAGCATTCAGGTAAATTATCAGTTTTTATGTAGACATACGAAACCATATGTTGTACAACAATAAATATTCGTAGTAACTCAAGCCGGCCTCCCACTAAACCCATACCAGCGCCGACCACAATAGAACACGTCAGATTATAAGATGAATGATTCGAATTTTGGCGTCCCACAAGCTCATGCACCGACTCTACCTGAGATAAATGCCTTTACTCACTCAACCCACCCATACTACAATGTCGATTTTTAACATCTATCGAAATCGGAATGCGCTTTAATAAACACAATTTTTAATTAAGCTGTGTTCAGAATTTTTAATGGCGGTTCGTGAATTCATCAGTTCCATAGCTAATTATGGCGGGATTGCGTTTATTTAGGATTGAATTGTGCAATGGTCGGGCGAACCAGGGCTGCATATTAAAGCTACGAGTGTCGGATATCCGACGTCGAGCTAGAAGTACAGTCGCCGCCAATAAAACTCAATCCACCATTTTGTCTAAATCTATTAGGACCGAATGTAACGTCAAAGAATAGCCTTCGCTCAAGAGCCAGCGCTTACCTGGAACATAACGGGTGATTTACTAGTAATGATCTATACTATCACTTAGTTAAGTCGTACGGGTTTTTGTTGTCAACTAACACGGACATGAATTATGAAAATAAATTACATGCCATGTTTTTAAATGTCCAAAAGCAAAGGGGCTCATGTGACAAGCTCGGTGCGTCCACGGCCGCTGGCGACTGTACGCGAGCAATCCCGAACAATGGCTGCTAATAATAAGGGACGTCGTATTTACGAGCATACGTGCCCTCCGAGCTGAGACGAGCTAGCCCTATTGTGCTCAGACCTCCTATGATTATTTCAGTCCCTTGCACTTTTCCAGAAATCCCCTTTTTAAGTTTAGATTTTATAGCCTTTAGATGGAATGAATCAGGCGTCCGCCACGTAAATCTAATTTCCGCTTTACCGAAACATTCATTGAATAGGAATTTTAAGCTGGAGCCGGTCGTAAGTCATTTTTAAAGCTGACGCTTTCTTTGGCAGAAACTTACGGAATTGTTTTTGTTTAAACTTTAGTACTTGAATAAATAACGACGCACATCCAAGTTGCTAATTTACTACAAGGTGCTAAATGTGTTTCATTTAATTTTATTACATAGAATAGTATATTATAATAAAAGTAAAAGGAAGGGTTTACCAGCGAACGGCTATAAACATAATCCAAGTATAGTAAGACGGTTATTACATCCTACTTTATGTCATCGTTGTCTTTTTAGCTTATGTAATATACAGCTGAATTCCAGAATTTAAATTATATGAAAACTCAAGCCCTTCAGACTATCTAGAAGTTTTTATGGGCAATGAATTATATTACATTGGTTATACCAAAAAACAAGGAAGTGGTGGTCTCTCAGCTAACAAAAGTTTAAGATTAAAAATGGGTTCCAACTTTACTATTTTGTTAGTAGCCAACCATATTCAAGCCTATACAATAGATATGAATCATGAAGGCATAATAATGACATTATGTAATTGTGCGTTGGTACATAATTACTAACATAAGGTTCGCAATCGTTTTATGCAGCCCTGTTATAAAAGCTGTTGCTAGACTAGACCCACGCGGCGCGGTGACCTAAATACATGTGCGCCTGCGCTGCACCCGGCGTCCGCCAATCACACGCCGCCATTCAAATCGCCGGCGCCGATCCTAGTGTCTATAAATCTGCTGAGATACATAACGCAAATTATAGGCAACCGAGCTATTAAATAATATTAGCAAATACCCTTTGTGCTAATGTATTTGACTTCTATTAATTTTGTTTTGCATTCGTCTGTAAGGATGGAAATTATTACATGTTCAATTGTTACGTATAATGCGACATGAAATTGTTAAATTTCTGCACGGTTTTATGACCGTATATGACACATGCGAAGTGATGTTAGCAATTTCTTTTATAGTAAATGAATACGAATATTCTACTGTTTTGGTGAAACAGAGTGAGCTTAAGTTTGAGCTTTTGATAAAGACCGTTAGAACTGATTCAGCATTTTAATACTGTATCCAAATAACATTTAAATTATGAACTTCAATTACGGGATCCCGAGTGAATTTGAATCTTATAAAATTTCGACACATGCAAGCATTGACATGTAGCTTTCCTGGTACATAATACGAGAAAAGATAATTCTATAGTATTGTTGTGTAATTTGCGGGTCTAGTAGTTATTTCATTGTTTATGTGGCAGCCCTATGTGGCAAGACCGCATAGTGAATAGCCAGTAACCTTGCATGGCGCCTATCTCATTCGAAAACACCACTGTCACTGCTCCAAGACATGATTCCATACAATCAATATGAAAACCGGTTTCATAAATTATTCAAAAAAAAAACATATCAATCGGATTAGTCGCGAACCTTGAAATTATATCTCATAATCGTAATAATCAAATAAAATTGAATTTGTTCAGAAATCGTAAAATTACGTGATAAACATGCAACAGGTTTTAAAATTTTAGATAAATAGTTGAGATAATCCGATGATTAGCAGTAAACCAGACCTGTAAGTATCGTATGCCAATCAAAACTAAAAGCATAATAATGTATTACTTAAGCTATATTTTATAAAATTACATACTTCCAAAACGTAACTCCTTGAAAGGAATAAACCGTAGAATTGTTAATTAAATTAATAAGGATTAAATAAAAACATTCAGTTAATTAAGTTTCGTCTCACGTAATTAACTGGTGTGAAAAATAAACTTAAGCTTGTAACTGGCATTTTTTATTTAATACAATCGAACATGTATTAATAAGCTTCTTAATTTTCATTCGAACCTTCAAATAGTATTGCTATCAACAGTTTTACAAAACACATTAGTGGTTCACTAAGTTATTGACTGTATAACGGAGAAACAAAGAGGTCACGTTTTGTGATCCTGCCTTATCAATCTCTATAAATCTATGGTATGAGATTATAAGTACCGGCAACGTTATCTAAGCGGGCATTTCCGGCTTAATATTTGACTCAATAAATCTAAGAGGAAAAAAAAAGTAGAGTTTGTAACGTTCAACATGGGAAGAGACTTCGTTGGACGCCCGACAAAGTCCAAAGCGAATTGTTACATCTCCGGCGACGGTTTAAGGCCATCGTAAAGTGCGCAACCGGGACACCTACCATCACCGTATTAAACATGCTACCTTTAAGGTTACATAAAAAGCAAACTCAAGTAGACACAACACACTTAAACGATCTATTTTATTCTCCCAACGACTTTACTATGACTTGCGCTCTTTTTTACCTTATTTGCACCATTTGACCTCAACATCCTAACCAAATCACGTTCTGTAGAAAATAGAGCAAAGATTAGCTGTTTATATTGTGTGACCAAACTGCTTACAATAAACATCTCCTTGTGGGTGTATAACAACTTAGGAAACAGGTATTACTTGCGAATCTACTGAAACAAACTGTTTTAACCTGCCTCACACTCGAGAGACGATAAAATGAATAAAATCCTTGTGTATCCTGCAAGAGTTGCCATTGCGAATAAACACAACGTTTTACCTTTATAAGATACAAAACTACAGGTTCTGTGATGATTTAAGAAGTATTTTAATCAAAGCTTTTAGAACTAGATATATTTAATGTGTATGCTCCTAGTGCACTTACAACATAATTGTATTTGGTGAAACAATACAAGTGTATAGTGAAAACACTTGAAGCCATATTCATAAAATTCACGCATTTAAAAACTGTATTCAGAGTGAAATGTAAAGGCAAATAGACTTGAAGAACGTCACTAAATGAAAATGAAAAGTGAAAAAGACGTAAAAAACAAAGTATCTATGTACGTAATTGAAAAATATAATTATAATTAGAAACCACTTCCATATACAATGTAATTCATAGAAAATTAATATAACAGAATTCTTTTACAAGAGTTGCTTTTACGGCCGACAAGGAAGATTAAACTGGAAGCACGTGAGGCAACCCACAGTAACAGTGTTAAGTGAGAGATTAAATTTTATGTGAGCGATGGTGGTCGTATAATACGAAAATATTAGCTTATGATTCTAATAGACCGGTAAAAAGTAACGTATTTCTGATGTCGGTTACAATATTTGTGCGGGGTTGTTGGTTAGAGCTTAACAAGACCGTCGTGTTCTTAACAAAGAATTAATGTTAAGCAGATTGTAGTGTAATAAAATTTAGTTAAGTTGTTGCGAATGATAATCAAAAAAGTAAGTTTACAATGTAGTATAAAATCAATACTTTTATCAAGTTATAAATGTCTTGGCATCCAAATAAAGGCATAAATGTAAACGAGAAATAACAACCTTCTTTTTTGTAATATTTAAATTACACTGTAGTGTATCAAATCTCCTTACTCATCTATACGCGGGAATTATTCCCGAGTCATCAACGTTTAAACGCGGCTACTTATAGAACACCGGTGCGATACTTAGGCAAGCGAAATCATGATGCGAAGCCGCTAACCATTCACTTATAGGAATGCGAGAGCATTCACAAGCCAAGTAAAACTTAAAATAAAAAAGTATAACACGTGAAGCCTTGTATCACAATATGAGCTTTCGTCGCTCGAGGGATGAGCGAACCTTTTAAAAGCTTTTCCGAGGCCGAACGGAGCATTAAGCCGAAGTGAAGATAAACCTGGTAACAACCTCCCGACGATATGTTGCCTGCTCCATAAATATATTTATCTACTTTGCTTTTGTTGCCAAGATAAATCGGCTCGTTTGACTAGTGCATCGTTTCCAGATTGAAATATACAAAGTGTTACCACTTTGTCTACGCGGTTCTACAGGCGTTGTTCAGTTTCTGCTGCGCTTATTCACGCTTTCTTACTATTTGTTAAATACTGGACGTAAAGTGTTAAGTTCATTACCTCGGTAAATGTGCAAAGTAATTGAAACGTGTTCGTAATTTGAGAATGATACTTATTTCTTAAATGTGCGGCTAATAGTTGAAACTACCTAAACAGAGCTAAAGTGATTTGCATGTTAAAAGATCATATGTTATTGTGTGTCCCGCTGGCGACTTTTTGTACAAAAACTTAATGTTTAAAAGGTTTTTATGTTCATATTATAACATAATTTGGGTGCTTGTTTTAATGTTGTTTCACAAAACATTTAAAAGTATTCACGACCCTTGTCAGGCATGTTCCTACACATTTGTCCAAATGCAACTTTACAAGCGCCATTATATAAAATCAACGTATTTTTTGTTAGCTGCATTCAATTTATTATTCACACTGCTCAACTTCCACGACTTCAAAATGACGACAGAGAATACTTTAGACGTATTTTTTGCTATGTTTTAGTAAAGCTGACCACATTTGTTTAAGCAATGTTACTGTGAATGTGGACTGGCCGTCAGAAGCACTGATTCAATTTCGTTATTAATTACAATACCAACAAGGCTTAGTCGTTCCTTACAAGTACATAATCGACACCACAATACTAGTGCCATAAAATAAACAATCTTCAATGTAGGTAAATAACGTGGCCATAAATAAATAATTGTATACATTACAATTGATGCTTACAAAATAAAATAATCCCACTTGAGAACCAATGACAAAAACCCTCTCGATCCGGAAACATATTCTTAGTTCACATAATATATGAGTGTCGCTTAAGCAAAAGTAACTTCGATATTTCAAGCGGCAGTTAAGTTATTGGCCGTTATTAATAATGTGCCTTTCCTAACTTAATCTGACTTGAAAGGCATTGAGTCGCACGTCGTGCAGCCGATGTATTGTGAGGACAATACTTTAGGCGTATGTGCGTATAATCGTGTCCCTATCCTTTTACTATAAGACATTTTTACATTGTGATTATTAAGCCGGTAATCCTCTAGCGTTATCCGGGCTTAAACGCCTTTGAACAATGCAGGCAGGTTATATAGCGCACAGTATTAGAGTGTTACACTTTTAAGAAAAAAACTCTAAGTCAAAGTATATATATAAGTACATAAACAACAGTATAATAGGTTATATGCCATAAAAGGTATTTAAAACTAGACATTTCGGTATAACTTTTATCATAATAGAAATTTCGTCTCTAGCAGAGTTAATTATTTTTCTTGAAATTTATGACAGCTTTTAGTGTTCGGTTTAACAATAAACAATGCAACTATGATCTACGTAAGTACTAAAATCATTATGTTATACCCAGATAGACTCGGTCGTCGTTAAATGAAAACTAATTTGCATTCTTGATAAGGTACGTAATCTCTATTACAACATATTTCGCTTAAGTTATATGGCACGGTTCAAATCTTAACATGACTTAGATAAAATGGCGCAAATTGTGACTTAATTAAGAATGAGTAAATCGGTATAAAAGTAAATAGAATTATAATTGTTCGTCAATTATTTTCAATATTAAAGACATATTGCCTCTTAACTTTTTATATTTGCCACAAATCAGGCGTATTCTCCAATTAAAAGTCTATTCTCAAAGATGATCCTAATTGTAATACTAGTCACTTCAGCTGTGAACTCTATTTACTAAATGAAATAGCTGTATTCTGTTTCCCTTTGCCACATGAATCTAAATAATGATTACCACACACACATACTATTTTTTTTAGACAAATGGACAAAGCATTCAAGTTCTGCCTTATTTGAATTGAATGTGGAAAAACATTGCGTTCCTTGCGTGGGTGTGTCTCGACTGTTCCAAATTCGAATGTTTGTTTGATGAACATGTGACTTCGAATAATTAGACGAGGGCCGTGCATGACTTTCCTGATCGGAGACAATTCGAAATTTAAATGAGTTTACCTGTTTTAAAGGCGTCATCCCTATTTTCTTAAGGCCAGTATTTTTTTTCTTAATTTTAAGACAGATTTTATTATCCGTTTTTGACTTTATTCTTTTCTTATTTTTTCGGCCGAATCCACACATTTCACATTTTAAAAAAATCTATGAAGCTTATTTTGACATTCATCAAATCAAAAGTGTTTTAAAGTACTTTTTTGTGTTTTAAATACAAAGTACTGTTCCAACGTAGACTTTTCAGATTCACTTTGACTAATGGTAGTGATGCCGGAAACTGTTCATAATAAAAACAAATAAAATATATGACTAATCTACTTGAATCTTGAGTTTTCACTTCAAACTTCGATCCTTTAATACCAGACAGATCTCCCACGCAGTAAGCGATGAGATTACGTATGCTAATTGGACGTAATTTCAAATTAGACTCGCGGTATTTTAGAATAATGCAGAAAATATGACTGATATTGTAGCTAAGACTTGCAAACGAAGATATAAAATGATGCAGAAATTTACGGAAAATAGTTTTCTTACGCATACGTGTATGAAAACTGTACATTTTTATTTCTAAGTTGGTATATAGACAATTTAATAAGCAGGGTATTCAAGGTCAAAAATCATTAATATTGCAGGTAATTTATACTTCTAAACTTTTAACTTCATTTAAGTCCAAGTTGGCAACATTTTAATGGCCCTTACAATTAACACAATTTTCAATAATTTTCTTACAAATTAACTAATAATACTGATTATGGTTTAATACGTTGGCATGTAACAAAATTATGCAAGCATGCTAGTTATTGTCAATCATAAAATTGAATGAAATAAGAAACATTGAAAATCACTATTTTGTAACTACATACAAGTACTTGTACATGTTTCAAAGACATTTGAGAGCAAATGGTATACAAAAGTTACTTTTGGACCACCAAAATAAATATAAACGCAACAAAATCTTCGATACTTGTATCGCATCTGAAGAAACCCTCAAAGAACGAAAGCAAAAGAAAATTCCGGACCGACTTTGTTTATTGTTTCTGCATCAAAATCATTATAAATCATTAAGGCGTCGGGTTTATGTACTTCAAAATACTCAAGTCAATCATTACTCGTTAGCTAGGCCCTGGCTCAAAGTTAACTCCTAAAGAATCGAAGTATCACTTGAGAGTAAGCGCTGTGTCATTGCTTCAACCAAACGGAACACGAAAAGCCAAGGAGTAACTCGTGTTAAAACATTTTACTTTTTCTCATTTCATCGTCGGTGCACTCGCACATTGCAGTAAACAACAATTTAAATGCCACAATAAACATTCGTATACTACAGGTTATAAGAAAATCTAGGTAATAAAATACAATAGATGCAGAGTTGTGTCTATGATCATTAATTGCATTAGGTACTAAAAATAGCTGAATATAATCCGACGTACTAGATTAATTATTATTATTCAAAGTTATTAAAAGTAGGCAATATTTTCCAACTTTCTGAACTTATAAAATGTTTGTTCGATGCACATTCGTCTCCATAGTTTTCCGTATTTCGTTAGAGGAATACGAACGATTGAGTGGCCATAGGTTGGCGTGTGGGCCGTGGAGGACTATTGAGGATTTTCTCTTTTTTTCTGCGTACGCGCGTCGTGCCCCGCCGCCGCCCCCGCTCCCCGCGCCCCGCGGCTATGCCTGCATTGTCCACCATACACTAAAATAGCCCGCATTTTAGTACCAAGGCAAAATGTTGAAAATACATAACGCATGACTTATGGAATTTGTGTGAGTAAACTTAAATGATTTATTGGAACTCTATTGCGTACTTAACAATAATTGAGTTTCCATATGAAAGCCTAGCATAATTAGCTTTCGTCATATTGAGCGTAGATCATAAGGTAATGCTTTATCTTTGACAATCATGGATACTGAAATTGTGAATTTATGGCGATATAAAAATTTTATTATGATCAAAGTTGCTTCAGCCCAACAAACTTACAGCCAGTTAATTGTAATAGCAAAAGATAGTGATTCTTTAAAGAGGTATCAACGACCTTTAAAACCTCAAACGTTCCCTTAGAAATTCACTCTAACGATACACAATTCATATTACAATCAATATAATAAATACAAGTGTCGTATTTTCGCGCTTTGTCTGTGCTATAAATATCACGCTAATGCCTCGTGGGGACTGTAAAAATCACGAGGACTTCACAGCGAGAGATAGCAACTATCTGAACGATTACTCAAAGGGACATGGGACGAATAAAGCGCACCCTTATCTTATGTTTAGCCGTTGTCGTAAAGCTCGTAGCGTACTTTATGTCACGCTATCCTGAAGGCTAATTTACAATTTAATAATATTAGCTGCATTTGAATACGCGTTAGAACCAGTTCAACTGACAAAAGTTACAGTTGACTGAACTTAGAATTAATCATGTTGGTATCGAATATCATGTTAGTGTTAGAGGCCAGACTGTGTCGTGTCACTAACAATGTATTATTGAATAAATTCTTTCATCACTTCAGCGCTTGTAAAAGTTTCTTTTCGTTAGCTAGCTATTACCATATTTTTGCAAAAAGAACGTGTATTATTATTATTAACAAATAAATTCAAAATTACCTGCCGCTGAGGGTTAAATTGATTTTATGTTAACAACTTAATCAGCGTCACAAAATGTAATTTAATTAGTTAAATAATTCACTAAACGAGTAAAATTAACAAATAAACAAATGATTTGCCAAATTAACGAAGTACGAAAAAATGCTAAAAGCTATAACAAAAAATACAATAAGCTTTAATTTATCCCAAACGTTTATTTGTAAGAAGTTTTTGTTGCAGCTAACAAATAGAGTTCTCCAGTCTGTTCGCAAATAGTCTACGAAGATATTTCCAAAGCCCGGTTAAACTGACTGGCATGGTTTCAGACCTGCCATATATTTTAGCCTACAATATCGTTACTCAAATACGGTTACCTAAATTAAATTTTAATTAATAGCAGGGAAGTAATTACCCTACTACAGCATGCTTTAACAAACCTGTGGAGAAATTTAAACTATGCATGTTGGTAAGCCTCGATAAAATCAATTTTGTACTTTACTGTCGGATGTCATAATAAATACTGCTATATAGCTTTTCATTTCCAGAATTGTTTCGATCTAACTACCTCACAACCGGTCAACCGAAAACATGTCTTACCAACTTTTATTTTAGACCAAAATTTTGTTAGCAAATGTTTTAATATGACGATATTACCTTTCTCATGTTTCGTGGACAGTATTTATTTTTGTATGAGTCCAAATTCTTGTTAGAATCGAGTGGCGAGAAGAAACAGGTTTTGAATTGTATCTGGTATAAATATGTAGATAGTAACGCCCCCGAGGTGATCACTACTTGTTATGAAGCATTTTAAATATTGCCTCGCATTTCAAATAATATGATATTTTGTATCTCTATCAGGGTTGGGAATGTTTATTTTGATCCGTTATTTTTATTTATTGCGTATCGAGTTAACGAAACGTTCTACGGCTCGTAGATTACTCAAACGCACTTAAACGAGATGAGCAGATAAGCCTTCAAGTTATAACTACTTGTTACAAATAGGCCCGGCCAGGGCTCCATCTACATACGTGTACCAACATCGATTTCATTAAAAATGTACCACAGCATTTAATTGATATAGAATATGAATCGCTGCATAATGTTGGAATAACAACGTTTAGATGTCGAAGCGAGTCACAAATGATTGTGCCCTCACATACCAGTTGTGTTCATCAATACTGTTAATTAACATACAATAATAGCAGTAAAGACATAACCACGGCATCTGCACAACGTAATAGAGACTTCTGCTCTAGACTTTGATAATTATGCCAAGTTTGTTCGTAATAACATCGAATTAATTTCTTATAAGCTCAATTAATACGATCAAAACAAGGACAAGTCGTTTTTTCCAATGAAAAGACGTCTCGAAGATGATTGCAGTTATAACTACTCGCTGTATATGTCACTAGCCTTTCAATCAGTATTCAGAGCTCATGAGGCAGTGAGAAGGAATTAAGAGCGACATCATGTGATCCGACAGAGAACAATAGAGACAGTGCGGAACAAAAAGCAGCATGCGAGCGCAACACTGAGCGCAGCGTACCTGCGCCGAGCTACCGACGCAGGGGTATTAATTAGTAGCCATAGGGTGACAACGCGACCGAAAAAATCGGGAAGCGAACGCTTTACGGCCTGTGTGCAAGAATCTCTCTTTCGAGAAATACTTTCTGGCGGAGACCAAGAATTCTTTTTATGAAGCTTTCACAACCTACGTTTTGGATAGGTATTGTTTTAATTGAATACCACTTTTTGTCGACGGGTTCATTGTCCGGAAAATTAGTCGTAATCATGGTTCTCCTAATTAACGAAAAAGTGTCGCCATATCGAGGCGCCAGAAAAGGATGCCCGAATTACTCGTGCATTGGCCGTCGCGAAACTCAAAAAACCGTTTAAAAATCACTCGCTCCGCCCATCGTCCGCCCAGCGACTCCTGCGCACTTATGATTTATCGTTACGAGGACAACCCGCCCCTCGCACTAACTACCCGGCTTCCGCACCGCTAATTATACGTACACATAGCCCTCTCAAAATCTTAAATCGCATTCTCGATTCTGTCATCGGGAGCTCGCAGCGAGCGCCCGCCGCCATAATCGAATTCGATACGGCTTATTCGTCTTAATCGTTTAACTTCGATTCACGTGCTATATCCGTTTGTTCCTCAAACGATTGTACCACGATTATTTATATTCTTCTCCAAAGATATAAATAAAAGATAATTTGAATTGAATCGAAAGATTGTCTCTACGATATGTATTTGCTTAAGTAAAATCATAGGAAAAGTCATTGAACTTGTTATTTATTAAAAGTAAACTTGGAACAGTTGCTTTGAAACACTTTATCTTTACGTACAACTAGAGTTCTTATAAAACGTCCTTCATATTTCAAGTAAAATCGCGAAAAACACATGATACACCAGTCAAGTGTTGCATGTATGATTGCCATAGGACATTTTTATAGATAATAAATAGGTAGTCTGGGTGCAGACATACGTGCGAAGTAAAATAATACACACGTTCTACTGTATTGTTCGCTGATTTAGTAACCGGTCACGCATCAAGGACGTGGATCGAACGTATTCAGAATAATTTGGAAGTGGACACGGCCAGTTCTCACGCTATTGGCATTCTTACGCGGTAGATAAGCTATTCATATGCTTGCGCATAATGTTGCCATATATTTATGTTTAATACCTTTCGTTAGTCTACGCACCATCGTAGCCCAGCCTCTGCCAGCCCTGACCTTCGCAGCTGATTTCGTTACGTCTATTAGATAATCGTCCCTTGAAGAAAACTGGTATTACTATAATAACATCATCCGAATAGAAAATCGTTCGAATGATGATTAAATTATTATCTGCATCCAGGCGATTCAATTATTCGAACCTGCTGAATCGTACTCTGTACACACTCTTTAATCATGCATTGCTTGCGTAACGTTAGACGGGTAACACATTATTCATATTTCTAGATTAAATAAGTATGAGGAGAGTTAATAGAGGTCAGAATCCACGTTACACGAGGGGCGAGCGTGACCCCGGCGCGGGTACAGGTGTAAGTTTTGATAAATCGATCATTATATGAAAGCAATTACGTCTAAATATCAAAATGATTGAGTATTGCGTGAGCCGGCGAGAGTATCATATGTAAGTAAATGTTACAATTATTCAAGAGCACACAGTCTCAGCGGGAAAGTGCTCAAGGTTGGTAAAACTAAACACAGACTCGTCCGTGACAAATTGGATGCTTAACCGTCGAACGATGTTCTGAATAAATTATCTACGAGCTCAAAAAAGTCCTGTTTGTTGTGACCACACAATGATCTAACGATCAACGTCGTGTGTTCTTGACTCGATGATGCATAAAATTAATATTTAAACACTATAATAGACTAATAAATTGACCGACTTCATTACACCTTAAAAGGAGTTTGTGTGGAAATATTATATTTAAATCCGATCAGATATTTCGATTTTTATTACACTGTTATCCTAATAATATCAAGGATTAGTCGATATAATCTCGACGAATTAAGCCAAACATAGACATCATAAAATGACTATGTAATTATCTAAGAGATTTAAATACGACAAATTATTAAAAAGAAAACTATACATTCACGATATAAGCTAAAAACATTTTCCAAAGTCACTTTTAAACTTACTACTTACACAAGTACCTACTGCATAATTAAACTTTAAAAAATACTCAAGTCCAAAGTACCTATAGAAGCTTAAGTACAAATCCCCATATAATATAGAGAAGACAAATTACATCATAGTTTTGTTTTTAATCTATTCAAACATAATCTCTGACTTATACTAATAGAGTCTATCAGTCGAGATTAATTTACTTCCTAATTTTTCTTTCTTGTTTTTCGAATTCCGTATCGAAATTATAAAACGTTTCACATACGGCACACGTATTAAACCTCTTTGTCATCTGTCTTTTCAATGTCATGACCTTTTTTTCTTACATGTAAGCAGGTGTGTATAACAGTTAAAAATAATTGTTTTATTTTATGGAAGTGTGTTTATAGTTTTAGTAGCCTCCGTGTTATGAGGTTTTATTACAATAGATAAGACTGCATTAGTATATTAAAGTAAATATCATATTTAAAAATATGAGATACTAAACAGTGTAGTAGCTTTAGCTCTTACTAAAATCGCAAGTTTTATAAAGTAGTGGATACGATAAATAATATCTAACATCATACTAACATGTATTAACACGTCAGTATAGTTTGTGGCAAAGCGGTCCTTCAATGAAAGCCTTAATGCAAAAAGAGACCTAGAGGAAGAACAATTTGTTGACCATCAAGAAAACTGCAGGAACGAATCGGGTGGAAGCGACGCAAGTACGGGGGCCTTATTACGTATCTTGCAAATTCAAGCGACAGAAACTGACAGAGAACAACTCTACTCATTGCTGTCTTCGAAGTTTTGATACGTTTTTCCTGTGTGTGATAGTCATTTTCATGGTAATAACTGTACATACCTTGCCTCGTAATTCCAGGAGGTTAGGTGGCGCAATCTCAAGATTGAGAAACAGAACAAGAAATACTTAAGGATATTAACATCTAAGATTACTTGTAATCCCACCCAACTCTCACTTGACCAGTTTTTGCTAGTCGAATTAAATAGGCCGTAAATTTTAAGAGATAGAATATATAATTATATTCCACGATTCTATCTATATTCTATGTTAATCTCATATATAAAATTAGAACTTATCTTGGTTCAGCCATATTGCCATTAAGTGTGGCATTATTTCTCGCAAAATTTAAGCAAATTATGATTTTACACATAACTTTACACCTCGAGACTAGAGGAATGATTGAACGAATCACCAATAATATTCCGCGGTTCGCAATATTAATTAGCTGATTACAAGATTGGATATCGCAGTCGACATTTTAGTGGCAATATATAAAGTAGTCATGAACCATCTACTTGTACGGATTGGTATGGAATCAATATAAATAAATTGCCCAATAGAATTGCCTGGGGAACACGCCTTGGCTCAGATCAGATACTATAACTCAACACGCAACATATCAATTAAGGGGTGTATTAAACATCCTCATCTCCATACACAGTGTGATTTAAATGCGAATACTCCATAGTATTTTATTTATTGACTTGTTACTTGCCGCGACGTTGCAATTGTGTCAAGCGTAAGTTAGTGTTAGCCATTATTTCATCGCTGCTATATGACGTGTTAATAAAGAAATTAACAGTTACTTCATGCATATTTTCACTGTTATTTTTTCTACACACATTCCTTAATAAGTAATTCCATAACATACTTAAGAATGATTATTATAATATTAACAACAACTTTAGATGCAAAAACATTCTTAATTTCAAACTAGCTGCCATATACCTCATATACGTTATAACTCTAAAGACAGCAAAAAGAAAACACTAAGTATACATTGATATGAAAATAATTACAGCAAACGCGATTTGCACGTTAGGCAGGCAACATTATTATGCGTATATTTACTTGAAAGCTGACATTTCCATCAGAGGGAGCAGAGGCTATCAGCAAGTATATGTATGTTACACGGGCCACTAACGCCGCAAGATATCTCAGTTTTGTCATAAATCGCAACTTTATTTACGATCAATATCTCCACTTGATTTATAACGACAATGCTATTACGTCCTCTCAATACTTATGCATGACCATCCTTTGTCTTATTATAAAATGCGATACTTAAAAATATCATGACTGGCAACACTAGGTTCGTATAATATCGTGTTTGCGATGCAAGCTAGTTTAGAACACGCCTTTTTATGAACACCCTATTAATTTCTGCTCTTTTTTTTCTTGGTAGTTCAGTTTGTTTTTTTTAAAGTAATGAGTGATACAAGACAAATTAATGTACACGTTTAAAAGTAATAGGTTAGATAATTGAAACATCCTTAGTCCTATGCTATCTAGATTGAGAATTTAAAGTAGATTGGCAGTTCTAATATAACTCGGTGTGCCCGAAGCTCTTTATAGTTAATTACTTATAAGGTATGAAAATGTGCATAAAAACGTGATCTGCAGCCTAATATATCAATTAAAAACGTATATTAACAAGTTTTTGACACCACATCAATACAAAAAAACATTAACATTCCGTACTAACATGTTAAAATGTTTATAACTGTTTATAACCACAAACAAGAGAAAAGTCTTAAAATTTCTCTTAAATATTCTCGTAATAATAATTAGGTACCTGCTGCTGCACAGCAATAACTTTACAATGGCCTGTAAATGACAAGTTGATGGAAACGTCAAAGTTTAATTTATTGTATCGTTTTAATGGTACTCGACGATCAGTGCGTAGTTGTGTACATGTCACTAATTAAAATCGGCGGGTTTGTAGTTAAAACTTCTCTGGGGCACTACCGTCAAGTCTTTCAGTAATACTGCAGAGATAATAGGAATGATAATAAGAGAGACGCAACTCTACGTTTTGTAGCGCGCTCTCTCGCTTCCTCAACTGAAGCAGCCTTCTTTTAAAAACTGATGGTGAGTCTCAGGATCGCACTTGTCTATCCAGACAAGTTTTTTTATTTCCATTCCATGATAGGCAGTGGTACCGTTGACCCCTGCGGCCATAAAACATAAACCTCCAAAGGAATTGGAGGAATCTAAGTGAATCCGAACAGTCTCGTATTCAATTAAGGCATTCTAAACTTTTTCTAAGTTGTACCTTTTAACGAGTGTTACACCGACGACTTTCTGACGTTAAACTTCAAATTGACTGCCAAATTCACTATTATAGTGTTCGGAGATGACTAGATGTGACAAACATAAATCTTATTAAAACGTGAGAGAAAACTTATCAGGGTCAAGTTATGAAATGTGACGTCATACGAAATTTCAATTCAAACTTAAAATGTTGCAAGTATCTATGTATATGTATAGTATTTACTTCTTTGATTAGCATGAAAAAAATGTATAACATCGCTTTTTCACATCGGAAAGTTCTATTAAAAAAATATTATTTACAACTTAGTATCACACTGTGAATACAAATGGTTAATTCATCGAAGCAAAATTTGTATTTATGCAGCAGATAGACTTTACGATGCAGACTTTCATAACAATTTTAATACTAGAAAATGCGAGAATCGCATTCGCAAGTAGACTGGGAGCCTATCGCTACGTCACGCAATATTATTGCGGGTATAGAAAAGAGATGACGCTTTACGCTGTGTATAGCTCTGTCACTCTCCCACAACTATTGTAATATTACTTCAAGACGTGATAGTAGCCCCTTTTGACTTTTGTTTTGAAATATGTTTAAATATTTAGAATTATTGCGATTATTAAACAAATGTTTCAACAGAATATAGTATATGAAAAAAAATTAGGTACGTAATATTCCAAACACGATTGTTTACTCTTGATCATAAAAAAAACTGTTGGTTTTTAGCACGTATATATGTTGTAATTAAGACATTTGAGAAAACATAATTGATTTGTATAGTAAGCTACACCTAGCCAAATTGAGAAGTAATGAAATGAAGTTATTAATAACTTACATAGAATCGTAGACCCGTTAACATAAATTATTGAATATTATTCCAGAACTTACCTATCTTAACGCTACTTAATATTAAATATAAGGTAACTGCAAACAATATTGCCAGAACGCATCCTTAATACGTAAGCGTCGGTGGTTTGTTCAATTTTAAAAAGCGTACATAGCAATGCTTTACTAATAATAGAGTTACCTTTATTAAAAAATACATTAACAACCGAAACAATGTCACAAACAAAGATCGGAAAAAAAAACAAAAGCAACTTGTTTTTCTTAAACGAACATTCCAAAAAGAATACCGTAACCACTCCATGTGCTAACTACTCTATGCCCGAGCGTGTAATAAGCCTTACATTTTCATTACAACCTATTGGAGGTCGTGAGGTTATCGCACAGTTACGCCTGCGATCCTTGTCAATGTCCACATAAGTACTCGTTGTCTAAAACCGTCTGACATTAAATCGTTTCTCACTGTTCTAAAGTGAATTGAGCAATGTTTTGGTATGAAGTCACTGCGGAAATTCTCGTGGCTTATAGAATGCTGTAATTTAACGTTGAGTGTCTGTCGTCGTGGCTATGCGATAATGTTTTGTGAGAAAAAGGCTTTTGATGTTTTTGAGCTGAGTTTATTGAAGGATCCTCAAATTGGTAGAAGTATAAAAAGTAACGTTTTTAATTAGAAAATAAACATAAAACGCGTTTAGAAACGAATCTTTGCAGCTGATTAAAAAGAAAGCAATTCTGAAAAAATAAACGTTCATAAAAATGATCTAACAAATTCACATTCGTGTATCACACTTAGACCATGTATGCAAAGACTACGAATCAAAACCGCCAGTGAGTCCACAGATTCAATCCATGAATAATTATATAAATCGATTCGCATAACATAAGAGGTAGCCAAGCAAATACAAATGCAGATACAGCCTTGACAACAATACACCACGCTTCTTTTATCAAATAATAAAATTAACACACACTCCATTGGCAACATATTGCGTGTTCAGTAAATCAACGGCTGATCAAACTTGCTATTTTTGTCTATCGCAATCTTAATGTTCACAGATAGACCCAATTAGCCGGTTACAAAGTTATTTACCGTGAAATTTGTTTGAAAATTTACTTTTATTGTGCGTGATTAACTTGGATAGCTGATTAATTATATAAACAAATTTAATTTTGTACATTCCGGATACACTGTTTTAGGAGTTGTTAAATAATTACAAGTGGTATAATTTGGGTGTGGAAAAGTAAATAAATATTGAGTATTAAGAATAGATATTGAGTTGAATTGAATTTTCTTTTCTAGGATGTTTTATATTCGCCTTCACTGAGTCAGTTCAGTTTTGTTATTTGAACTTGCTTGTGCTAATTTAGTTGTAGAACTATAGAAGTCAAACAACGATCCGAGATAAACGTAAATACATTTTTAAGATATAACAGTCTTATTATCTCGTAACATAAACTTCTTCTTCGTAGGTACCTAAATAAATACCGTTCAAGAGTATTTATACGTTCATACTTATAAATTAAATAGCTATAGTTACAATAACAGTACAAAATTACATTTCCCATTAGTTTGTTGATCCCGTTATTTTCTTCTCAATTTTAACAAACTGCGTGACGTTTGCTTGGGGTCACACGGGCGTACAAGACTTGTTCATAACTTAATATCTCTATCTCGCTTAATATATGCGTTTAGGATTTGTAAAGGGAAACGTTCTTTTATTTGTACTCTGAAGCCTCGTATTTTCCAATTTATTTTATTTTAGTGGTCATTAAACATAATTTATTACCAAGAGGCCGCTATTAAAAGGCTTAGTGGCAGTTATCTGTAGTTTCGCGTCCACTTGTCATTTTTATTGATCTAAACACACTTACGTAGCTCATGGTTATAAAAATATTTCTCTTGGTCACTATCTATAGCACTAATATATATAAACAATAGGTGCTATAACTTCAGATTGAGCTACCAGCACTACAACACCGTGAGTCCGGCTCATAATAAAAAAGAAAAAAAATCAACTAATTAGTTAAAACCTTTTTTTTTACCAAACCTTTTTAGCATAAAACTTTCTTTTGTTTTTATAGTTCAAGTCAATAGGGAAAACATGCACTTACGTAGAGCCGAAACAAAAAGTTGTGTGGAATGCTTACCTGTAAAAAGAACGAATGTTAATTCTATAATATTTATAAAAAAAAAACAAATGCGCACATAATTGTTAACCTAACTAAAGCTCTGTCAACACCTTCTGAAGAAGTCTTGGATTCTAAAAGAGAGACCCGCTCTACAATTTCTCATGCGCCATCAGAGTTCCACAACATTTGTAAGTCATACATTAAGAAGTGTAACTAGTTAGAGATTCTTTATTTACATTAAAGACCATCAGCAAGTACATAATTTACCTACTTTTAAAAGTTACAAAACTAAACATAAAGCTTCTTTTACAGTTTATGAATTTAAAATGTTTAGACCATCTCATAAAGGTTTTAAGAAGCCAGATATTTTGCATGAAATAGGATAAGCACGGAAGCTACATTGTAACGAAGAATTTCGATCTATTAAAACGCCAAAACGTTGAATTAAATATAGAAATAAATTATACATAGTCGACATATATGAAAGTGTTGCTAGGAAATGGTTGGAAGTCCAAGTTGGCACTAACCGGTTCTATTTTTAAATTGTTTCATATTCCACAGATTCCATCATCAGCCGCGATCGTACCATGCACAAATCGAATGGACCGTGCACAATTACTAATTGTTGTAATTGTCAATAGCAAGACAATAAATATTTTGTTCTTTTAATCGAGTGTTACAGATTGAATTTACCAAATCCGGAATACAGCTAAGTTAACTATGTAATTGATGCAACATTTGTTGTACTTTTTTATTTGTTTATTAATTACAAAATTGAACTAATTTAACCAAAATTTTGAAGTACGATTTAATTTAAGATCAAAATTTAGTCTATTACAATATAGTGCAAAGTATAAACATGCATCTATACATATTAACATACATGATTATCGTGACCGGCCCTATATCGCGTGGTCATTTAGATCATAAAACAATAGAACAGTTGCAACCGAGAGAATGCATTGCGCAGTTATGCAAATAGTAGGGGTCGCGACCGTAAGCATGAATATTGATACAGCATTGTCGAGATTGCAGATTTCCTCCGCGATAGCCCGGGCCCTTACTCTCTGCCAGCACGATTCGTAAACGAATTAACCTAAACTGATTATCTGACAATGGTATTAGATCTTTAAATATTATCCTTAAATCACAAAGAAATCCATTCTCTCGCAATAGTAACATTTAGAATAATAAGAATAGCACGGAGACGCAGCGAAGTGGTCACGCAGCCACAATGGTCGGCCCGACTAAGAAATGGCTTCAAAAACGTATATAACTTCGTCAAATGGTCATAAAATGAGACCCGTTTTATGGCGCACCTTTATAGCCGCGAGCTACGTAAGGATGAGCGGCGGATGCCTCGCCGACTTGGTCAACCTGTTGGGCCAAACATTGTTCGATACTACCAACTATACCTGCATTTCTTACAGCTGAGTAAGACGCGCATACTACACTACTCCACTTCATTTTTAAGAAACTTTTGACAAGGCCAAATTCGTCAATGGACCACAATGCCAAAGATCTTTTCAGATTCCAGACAAAGGATTTGGTCAAACAATGAGAATGGTCACTTCCTATTCGCAGGTATCCATACTCTTCAACCTGAGTGTAAACATATTTTTTTTTTTATAAAACAAGTAACATTAAACGAACGCAATCCTATTTCTTTAATTACATACAGAATTGGTGTCGGATAATTCATAAACGTATTGTTTAATAGCGCTGTAATTTAGTGACATTCTAATACATAAATTGTTTTAATTTAATGTCGTTAGAGGCACATGAACTCGTAATTATTTATAGTTTAAATGAAGCTATATCGTAAAAGTCCCCACTGATTTATTTTCGACCTAAAGTCATTATAGGAGTCTCAAATCGTACACTCTACATTTCTCGCATATACACACAACATTATGTCTTTTTTTTGCAAAATATGTGTATATTTATGGGGCTTTTTAAATTGATATCTTCTGCGGCCGAAGTATAAAACCTGTTTGCTTGGTTTATGTACAAACATCATTGATATTTATTAGATTCAGGGCTTGTTTCACTGCCACTTTTAGATAAAGATAACAGTTATCTAACAGAGAAAAGATTCATATCTACAACACCATGTTATGAAATAAATAAAAGAGATACGTTTTAAAATACTTTCTGACAAAGTGTGTTACAAAATGGATTTGAATTTTAAATTAACCTGTTCTGAGATATTTTTTTATTTCATAAGTTTTGGCGTTAATCCAACAAGTGGCATTGTTAAAAAATACATTTCTTAGAAACTACCTGAGTCACTGCAACCGTTATAAGCTGCTCTACGGAGAAAAGGTTCACACTATGAAGGCGCAATACACTCAGATACGTGAAGAATGTCGGTAAAAATATGGAACTTTAAGGTTGAATTGTATATATTTAAATATGAATACCTATATGTACTCACAGTAGCTGCACTGGTTAAAAAATTGACTTTTTAATACATCTTGACGAGACAGCATTGTGGAATATTAAGTTCAATAGAAGCCTTATAAAAACCTCCCGGTGAGAAATCACTGGAATCTTGCGCATTCATTGCATTAAACTATTTACTAAAAGCGTTAGTGTCATTAACCTCGGCTGCTTCTCAAGGTCATTGTTCAATAATTAAGTTCTTATAATCTTTGGCAGAATTCAAGTACTCCGAACAAAAACCTCCGAACCCCTTCACTGACTGAATAATTAAATTGAATAGGCTTATTACTAAAGGGAAGGGAGGGCTCATGTTTTATGGTGTAGAATGACTCAAGTTCACACACTTGTTCTAGAACCAGCAAACAGGTTTTAGAATTTCTAATTGGTTTTAGTAAGCTATCAATACTAATGAAATACGGTGAACATGCCAAAGTTTTTTTTACAAAATAGAGTAATATCAGATATCCCATCAATTAGAATCGATTCAATTGGTTAAGCGAACACAAAAAAAACACCGCTATGATTGAATTAGTAAAAGTTGCATACGAATTTTGAAGTTCATTTACAAATAAAGTAATTTTTCGTTTCTCTCGCAACAGTTATGACGAATGTAAAAACATGCGAGGGCTCGAGTTGTACTGATAATGAATTTAAATGACCAAGTGGCCGTAATTCACGAACAAACCAACAAGCCGGTACATTTCTGTAAACATTTCAAACCACTTGAACAGTGGATTTACTCACTGGTTGAGGATCGTGAATAACTATGTAACAGGTAATTACGGGTTACGCGCCAACCAAATTAAATATTTTTAACGGCCCGTTTCCTCGGCTAGTGATGTGACAGTGTATTCCGGACTTTTTTTAAATCTTATCTATATTCTATGACAGTATTTTAACAAATTGCATATCAAAGATATAGGCCGGTATAATTTCATGTTTATGTAAGTTAAGTTCAGATTATAATTTGCATTTGTGTCCACAGTCATTTCCGTGCCTTTCGTTGTTCGCTGTCATGTCTCAATTTTACCTGAGTCCGATATTTGTCCCATGAATGTCGGTAAGGAATTTGTGTAGACGTTCATAAATACCTCACCGCAGACAAACTACATTTCTACTTGTCCAAATTCTATAAATTATTATCTTTAGCTTTAGATAAGTCTACTTCATTTGACAATTACTTAACAGATAAATGTACCTAATCGTTTAAGTGTCGGTTAAGTGTAAGGTTCATTTTTACTTGTTTACAATTTTAAAGCGTAAGCTATCGGTCGCTAATCGATATAATAAATAATAATGAATATTATCGATGAATCGCATCCCTAATAACAGAATGGCGTTTAGCTGCCGTTCGGGGCGCTTGCGCATCGACGATCGACTCACGCGCCCTCTACAATTATCGGATGAAATGTAGGCACTGCTATAGTCTATTGTCTTGCCCTTCTAGATATATGGACTCCACACTCGGCTCTCCCATCACATTCAAATTGCTACGTACAATTATTATTTAGATATATTTTTATAGATCCGAGATTATTTATGTTTTTTTGTCGATCGGGTTAACATTTTGACGTTCGTAATGTAAGTTATAGAGAGACATCGGGAACAAAAGCGCTCTTAACTACAATACAATGTTATGCACAATGCCAATACACACCGCATTTTAATAAGCCAACGGATTCTGAGAAAGAAGAAGAATGCTAAACCCTTAGTGTGAGTTGTCACTGCTGTCAGTTAAGTAAATGTGTATAAAATCGGCCTTTTGTTGATAAGCACTATATGAATACAATTAGTTCAAAAAATAAAACATACATGAAAGTTCTACTTAGTATTTTTTTTATTTTTGCTCAGTACTATTGATTAAGGTAACAACTAAAGAATATACATAAAAAAATTGTCAAATCCTAAAAAAATGTTTAACTAACTCAAAGTTTTGTTGAAATATATTGAACACTTGTAGCGTTCTTAGAAGCGTAGTAAACATGCACTAACAATATCATACGACTTAGTCATTAAAGAGTTGAGTAGTAAACAAAAATGCCACAAAATGAGATAAGGATAGTTTAAAAGCTGTTAAGAGTAAGTCGTTAAAAGCCGGACTCATATGGAAGCCAGAGATTGAAGGACCGACAACCCGACAAGAATAACCATTAATACACGAGTTTACTACTAAATATTTACTGAACAAACACGCAATTTGTTAAAACACACTTCATTTACGAAACGCGGCGCTAAACATTCGCCAATTAACATATCTTTCCCTAGATGTACGTTTTTAAAGTGAACATTCGAGATTTGTAAGTCAATTGCTGATATTCAAACCAAAACTTCACATTCTAAGATTACACGTACGGACAAACTAAACGGTTCCCTCGATAAATTGATACGATACCGTGAAAAGTGTGAAATAAATGTAAACTTTTTACATAAAATGTACCATTATCTATATTTATTAGTGAATACGAAATCCTAACGTAATGTGTGAAAATATATATGTGAATAAAGTAACGGGATTGGAGGTGTGGGCGTAAGATTCTTAACATTTCACTAGCCCCATTTGCATTTTACAACTTTTATCGATGTACTAAACGAGATTCTACCGCGGATGGCGAGAATCAGTGCGTCTTCCATATTGCTTACATTATATCTTGTGTCCCAGGGCGTTAAAAAGGATTGCACCCTATTCATACTTGAAGTTTTAATTAGACGATTTATTACCATTACTTCAAAGATTTTTCCCAAGTTAGTTACGTTTTTTAAATCTCATCAATTTCTCTTCGACGCTATCTTTACTTTCCGATATAGAAACATTTATAACAACATAACTTGTATACTAAACAATAATCAATATAAAAAATACCCTCTTTCGAAAAGCCCTTAAATATAAAACATGCCAAAACACAGTCAACAAAAAGAACAAGGCGGTGAACCAACAAGCACGCTTAAATATAACACGATATGTCAAAACGACGGTCTTAATTGTAATTTAGTAGGTAATACATGAGAGATATCGAGATCAGCCGGCTACGCTCATTTCAGCCTTTCCAAAATTTATTTGACTTATGCGGGCCTCGGATTGAACATTGCACATACAATAACGCACTAAATCATATCACAAGGTAATGCGACGGGGGTGTGTCGGGAACGGAATTAAAATGCAGTAATATCCCGGGCTTGCTGTAATTCTGGCCTGTCTCAGATCAACGAAGATTATCGTAAAGTATTTATTTATCCAGCCTTCCCTCGGGAGGTTAGATACCATCAGGAAATCAATTTTGCAATGAAACGTCGTGGAGGCGTAAAGTTTGTGGCCCTTTAGTTACAGGTGGCGGAGTAATGTCGATTTAAAAGCTATTGAGCTTCCAAAACGTATAAATGTAAAACGAAATTGTTACCGACAACTTGGTAGAACATTTTAAAATTATATTTTTTTTGTAAATTGTATTGAATAAAAAATAAATGTAGTTAGTGCATGGTCTACTGAAAATACTCGGTTGTCCAAGTAATTTTTCATGCAAAGCAGAATATGAGCACGAGCTATGTGATTTAAAAATTAAGTTGCGCTCTACACAAATCACCTGCAGGCAGGAAGGTAACTATAATTCTACAATATATCTTTCGAATCTTAAATCTCGTTATACATTAAATCGGTACGCCTGTGCAATGTACGTACATAAACACACTATAATTTTTTGAACATTCAGATTAAAATTCCATGCATTCGGTTTAGCTAATTTGAATAATCAATACACATAAATTACTCCGTAAGGGTTATTTTTATGTTTTTATTTCATCGGACAGCTTTACATTTTGAAGTTTGTTTAACGACATCTCGGAGTTACTTATTCGACAGCTTCGATAAAGCATTTTAATATAATGAGATGTTCGTTAAAGATGGCCGGTCTTCCGCAGAAAGCAAGACATGCGTGCCTGAGCTAAGCTATGGCCGCGTCCTATAACGTTGTTGTTCGTCTAGCAACTCGGAAAGTCGCAACGAAGATATAAACATAATAAAGACGACAGCTACAAGCTCGCTTCAGCTAAACTCCCATCGCGCCTTCGCCAATGATACACAAATCATAATAAACTTCATACAAGTTCAACTTGTGAACTACATACACACACCGATCTCATAAGTATCCCTACATAAACACCGATGTATGACGTAGAAAGCAACAGAACCACTAGGAACCGGTTCAACTTCACATGAATGCACACATATAAACTGTCCAATTAAGCAAGGCCTATGACAGGCCGATCAGTGTCCCCGCGCAGGTCTCCGTGAGGAATGCCGGGGCAGACGAGGCAGGTCATGCTTCACTGGTCGTTATAGTCAACAGCGATAAGAAAGCTGACTCGCCGAGGGATTGTCAAGAAACAATCTGTATTGTGATTATGGACAGATATTGAAAAATTGTTGCGAAAATAGATAGCAATAGATTGACCACACATTCCTATCAATAAAATCTGTATATAAAAACAGTTTATGACGCCGATTATATGAAAACTTATCACCGCATTAATTCCAAACAAAATATTGGAACATGAAGTTTGACAAATTTTACAATCAAACATAGCAAATATGTTTTTTTTTTATAATCTTGACCAATTTATCAGAGCTGAGTATCTAATCATATTAATAAAATTTAAATGAAAATATATAAATGATACACGCTAGATACTCACTCACTTCATTTACGTCTTCCATAATCAATACCTAATTATAATAAAGAATGCTTACGTATGCATATAATATTTCAGAAGTCACTAAACTTTTTTAGAACCAATCCGCACTAAACTGTGAAATTATAATATCAATAAATTACTTTAATATCTATATTTACTAGTTTTTCTAAGGTGCGTTTAAACTGCAATAAATAAATGAATAACAAACTTCCCTGCAAATACCTCAAAGATTATTAAAAGTAATTATAACTAATAGCGTCTATTAATTTAACTAAGTTTCAAGATATTATATCAAAATGTAATTGGCTTAATCCTTATATGGGGACCAGACTTGTTTTGATAAATACTCTAGTGTTCTTGGTCTCATAGCGATCAAATAAACTGTATCTATGAAGTGAGCGATTTCTCTAGACACAGTATCATCTGCAATGGTGGCGCAAACCGATTTTCTACATCCAAAGTCGTGAAAAACTAATCCGACATGTGAACCACACCTGATAGCTTTATAATTTATTGCCGCTATGTTTTCTTGTGATAAACGAACGTGTTAAGAAATAGTCTCATAGTGAAAAGACAGTATCTGATCGTACACATGCAATACATTCAGAATCTTAATATAAGCTTAGATAATATTATGTATGTATATTTTAGATTTTTTGAAAAGTGGGGCTTTTTTAAAACACCGAACAAAAACATGTTCTTTATTGTACTTCAATAAAATGCTTTCTGTATAAAAAATGTCGACTAGATCCATTTGAAAGTGGATCTCAAAACTGAGTCTGGTAAAATAACTCGTTTCGTGTATTCCGCCTTTCTTGTACAAAAAAGTTGGAATATTAGAAAATACAAGTCGATATCAGTTTTGGTAGACGATGTTCGATTTTATACGAATTTAATGTTCCACAACCGGTATCCAATATAAGGCAGCATAAATTTAGATTTTAAAGTATTTCAGTGGTTGTTTTAACTTGATAAACTAATAATTGGATAACAAAAAAGCAATACGTAATAAAATAAAACATTAACATTTTGTTTTAAGCGGCGATATTGTATTACACCCATATTTCAATGGACAAATGAATAATCTTATATTGTAGACCATAAATCAATGATCTAAGAGTCTAGACGGCAATACTAGTTTGGTATGCAACAATAAAATATTTATAGACATATAACTTGACAGCAATCAATGAAAAGTGCTGTAAAGTCAAAATGATGGATCAATTTGTCTGTTCACAATGTTTAATCTCATCTCCGTGTGTTAACTTTTTCTCAAAAACTATTTTGGAATGCAAAATGGATATAATCATGTCCTGTTTCTTTACATAAGTATGAATGATATTTCAATTATTATAAACAAAAAATTAGCACTGACGAAGGTGTCAGTATTGACAGGAAACCGTTACTATAAACTAATCATTTCTGTCAGCGCTTGACTATAAATTCTTATATTTTATTGTTTTAAAAACCTGTTAAGCTTCTTAATAGTCACTAAGTTTGATGATTGCTACGTAATACGTTTTAAAATGGATAGTCTTAAGGTATAAAATTAAGTTCGAAATACTTTTACCTAAATACTTTTTTACATTGATGATTAAAAATAAAATGTGTAAATACTAAAGACTGTTTATTGCCATACTATATTGATGACGAAAAACATTCAAAAATTTTAAATTAATTATCAAAAAAACTTTATAATAACGTAAAAACCAGTCTATACATTTCCCACAGCTAAGGAATTATTTTATTATTTTTTCTCTACGCTAAGTCACTGCGGATTGGAAATTTTAGGTCCCAATATTTAAGATCCATTTTCTTAACGGTGTTTTCTGTGATGATTAGTCAGTAACAAGAACTGAAAGGCCACCACGACTAAAATAATTTACCACTAAATATTTTGTTGGTTTGCACATTATTTATTTTGCATATAACCGTTATTTTTCGAAATATTTCTAGCCTATAGCTGTGTACTGTGTGCAATACAAATAACGTCATTTTAAACGAAGAAAATAATTACTATAAAGAGTACCCAGTATATCCTGAGATGAACCCAACAATGACAAAAGTTCTACCTCTACATTATATTGAACATAAACGTATATAATCTAAAATATAAAATTCCCGTGTCACGATGTTAGTTACCGTGCTCCTCCGAAACGGTACGACCGATTCTTATGAAATTTTGTATACATATTGGGTAGGTCTGAGAATGGAACAACATCTATTTTTCATACCCCTAAGTGTTAAGGGTTGCCCACACTAAATAAATAAATTTTATTTTTTGGACTACATTGTTTGTTTTTTTTTATAATGTGGCATTAAAAATACACACAACTAGGGAAAAAAAATATTCGGCAAAACAACGTTTGCTAGTTATATGTATAAATGTAATAATAAAGAGCAAATACCCAATACCAGATCATCCTATAGGTATACTAACACAAAGTATATCATGGTATAATGAGTTATAGTATCAATCCCTGCAATGGATAGGGCCTCCTTTAAAGGAAAGATGTCTGGTACTAGGTTTCACAATATTTGCCTTTCTCTTTAATTCCACATATTTCATCTCCATTTTCGTTTCTAGCTATGTTTTATACGCTTAACGATATTTCTGACGAATAACTGGTATTGTGTCAATAGGACTAGTAGTAATGAGATAATTTTTTGTGTCAAGTAAAAGAGTCCAAGTTTGATTTCCATAATTATTTATTTTATTTATTATATATTTATTTATTTATTAAACAGATACATGATAAGAACATTAAATCTGATGCAATGTCCAACAAAACTATCGACATAGTTTGTCTGTTGGACCTTGTTAAACATTTTTTATACATAGATATCTAGGTATGTTAATTAAATATAGTATATAATATTAAGGTAATGTGTTAGTTAAATATTTTTTTAATTATTTTCCTAATTGAATATGCATAGAAAATTAATATCAAAACCATCTTATGAACACGTTTCATTGAAAATAAGAAGAAAAAACAGTCAGAGAACATCTTTATTTCAAGTCGTGTACATAAATACTAAGATTCAATTACCCTTCTTAATTTAGCTTTACATTTAACTTTTATTTAAAATGTTATCGAACCTCTCAAAGGCTTGTAAAACGAACTTATCCTTTAAGTTAAGTTTGTAGAATTAAGCAACTAGGGCTGTGTAAGTAATTTGATACCGAACTAAAGTTAAAGCTCGCACGATTTCGCTGATTTACGCAACTTACTCAAATGGTACAGCGGTGCAGCGTAGGATTTCACTAAGGATACTGCGATTCAAGTCAAGTCACGACTGACGTCTTTCGGCAACTTGTCAGTCACCGGTTATCTCGCCGATTATACCAATATAATGGCAAATGCTAGTCGCGTGACACGAGCTTTATAATTGGTTTATTATTGTCACTATAAGCTCATTAACGTTAGGAAATCTGCGCGACCCAACGGCTCCTGCCTTGTTAGACTCTGCAAACATTTAACAGCCGAGAGGATTTCAACGAACATGAATGCACTCATTTCCATTATTATTCAATTAAGAAGTGTTAATAATGAATAAATTTATTTTATACCACTCGTTTCGGTATTTAAATTAAAAAAATTAACGGAAATTACTTAATGCTTTTTAAGATATAACAAAAAGTTGTGTTTATTTGACTTTGGAAAGCAAGGTAAGTGATTTTTTCCCGGCGATAACGCTCTTAGAGGACGTGCCACCCAAACTCGTTATCAATTGCGCCTCGGAACGCATTTAGGCGGGGTAACAGGTTAAATAAACGTTGATTTAACATTTAAAGTTTTCGTCCAATCGGCACGTTTGCGCTGGCCACCAATAAATTCATTGATAAAAAACCGAAACGCTAATAAGTTAAAAACAGCCGACTTTAAATCGGTAATTCCGAGCAACGCTCTCTGTCGATTCAAATCAATGATTTTTGTGTCTTAACTGAAGAATGTAATTTCCGCTCTAATGTGGGAATTCGCAAAAACTGTTATTCAGGGTTGTACAGGTTTTCGATAAACTTTTACGGTTACTTTTGACGAAATATTCTGTAAGATTCTGCAATCTGCTATTAGAAATAAAGTTAAAATTTATTTTGTTTTATAATATTGACCTAGAAAGATCTTCAATAGATAGTTAAAAGAATACTCAGCAACCAGTTAATCAATGACAAAGAAACTTTAACAAATAGTAAACATAAAATCCAACATTCCAACACATTTCGCATCCACATCTACCAATATTTATAATCTTTAAATGGTAAGAAAGAATAAAGAAACCATTACGCAAATCGGGGGTTAAACGCGCCGCTAGGACACAGGACTATTAGTAGTGGCGTGAAATAATGAAAGCCATTTCACAGTAGAACGTAACGTTGTACGTTCATTAAGGCGGGTGTCGATGGCCGCGCCGCCGGGTGCAAGTTGCATAAATCAGTCCCGGGAATGCAGCCCGGCGCCCTAATGCGCTTTCGGTGTCGGTTGATAGTCACCCCCCTCCCCTTCTTACCTTAAATCGCTCCTTTTCACACAATCATACCCCCCAAAGATTTTATGGCGGGCTCCATTAAAAATGCAATGATAATTGAGACGGCCGTAACTGCACACGACTACTGGAGATTGAGCAAAGACACTAAATGCATTCTCAGAATTCTATGGCTACGAAATGTGTCTGAATACTGCTCTTATTCAATTTACTGGAGTAGGATACCGAAATCATGAATCACGTTTAAATTTACATTTTTCAACATTATCTTCAATGTATTATAGAAACAAAAAAAGCCCTATCATGATATGAGATCAGTAACGCATGAGTAATCTATTTGATAATATCTTTTTTACAAATCCCCACGCATAGCTAACACGCCTAAAACAAAAGATTTTCTATTTACCAGTAATCGCGGTTCACATCGTTACGCGATATAACTTAATTATTTTAAATTTAATGTCAACTGACCCGTAACGGTTTTGTAGTCATGATCGCTCGGGTATGTGCGCTGTGCGTCAGGCCGCACCTGACCACTTTTCAGATTAAAATCATAAAAATAATTGGAGTCGGTTTCTCATACTTGACACCTCTAAGTTGATGCACACATTCTTTTTTATTTAGGCTCTGTACGAAAAAGTTCAATATTACAGAATTAAAATGGACCATCTAATTTTTATTAACTTAATACTGTAACTATTAAAACTCTTACAATAACTTATAAGCACGAGAAGAAGACATGTATGCATATTATGGTAAAATCGTTATTGGCGAAGATTTCTTATCCCAATAATAAAATATTCATGCAATTCTGAACACTTTTGATAAAGGTAAGACGACTCTTTATCTTTACATAATACAAAATATTGCCAAATAACGTCTGCATTCCCTAATTGTATGTAAATCAGCGACTGAATATAACGAGATTTTCCATTATAAAATAAAATGTTGTTAAGAAGTACTGTTTACGACAATATATTGAGTAGTAAAAGTGACACTTCTCACTCGGCTCGACCAATCGCCTGCCTTCGATTAAGTAACATATTCGATTCGTATATTCAAATAAGTGAGCCTCGGATTTTAATACGTTTTTACATTATTACCCCAATTCCTAAAGATTTTACTGTAACTTTGAGGACATTTCGGTCGCCCGTTAAAGATAACGGCTGTGCCAATATAAAATAACTTGCCAGTTTTATGTGTTAGCGGACTTTAAAAATAACGCGATTATTTTAAACAAAGTACTTCCTAAATAGAATAATTCGTAAAGTGTGACATTTACGACGCCGTGCAGGATTTTTACATTGAATCACCCCGAAGTCACTGTTTTATTGTTGTCGTAAGAAACGACTTTATGACAGGACCATTACGGTTGCCGCCTGATCATTTCCACTAAAATATTCCCAAACCATGTTATTCAAAACGTATCCATCTATTTCCAGTCCATTTTTTTAAAGGCGCTATTTGCACTAAAACCAACACTTGTGTATCCCTTAATCCGGTCTGAATTTATTTAAATGCTAACTTTTATCAGTAAAGAAGTTTTTATGTTTATTTTATGAACTTTGCAATTAACATGCTCTCATTGCTTTATTGCGAAAATATTAACTGTATATTTTATGAAGTTTATTGGTGAATGGAAACTATTATTTCAATTGGCTTAAGTTGTTTTAATAATAACAAACAGTGTTTTTTTTAAATAAAGGAAAGGAATCGCAAAATGTATTGTGTAGTGTAGACGGACCCCACCCGTATGTCAGAGGTCCAGCGTTTTATACGTCAAAGGTGAGGTACAATATCGTAATCGTAATGTGACGAGATCTTTTACGAGCACACGACCAGTTTTAGGTACTTTTTATTTCTCTCGCAAAATAACGAAATTGCGTTTAAAACTTGTGACTCAAAATGGCTTTTTCGGGATTGAAGGTCAAATTGTTATTACTGAGCTGGCTTGTGTTCAATGGACGGAGATTTTTAACTTTATATAAGTAACCATCATTTGCGACAAAGTATCACAAGTGTACAATATTAATATTGTCCTGCGATTCATATCAGCAGATGTTCTGCGTATTTTTTCCGTAGTCCGTCTCATCCCACGACTTGGCAAGCCTTTCATATCTCCCCCATAATGTGTATGATACTAATAAAATGATACGTGTTACAAACAAAAGTCATGTTTTACCTACAGTTAATCTTTGGAAGGTTTCAGAACGAGTGTTCCGATATCGTTTGCGAGACGCGACTTATCGTAATTTAGAGCCCCCGATTAGACTGCGCCGGCCGACATACGCTAACGAGCATTCATTTTTTATTTATTTTTGTTTTAACAACAGTACGGTGCCGATGTTTTGTCTCTACCGGCGATTGTGCCAAGTTAATTGGATTGTTCCCTTTGAATTGTTAACTGTACTACAACGCTAAAAATCACTCGATGCGACCATACAATATGTCCAATTAATTATATTATTTTATTTTAAACTTACCTTAGTCGTTGTCGTTTTTAGCGGTGCTCCTGTAGACACTGCACATATCTCCACTTCGTACCGGTCCACGCCGGCTTCTCGGTCGAGAGACACAGCTGTGGATAGTATTCCCAACGAAGAATCTATGTCAAACAACCTGTCCACTTGCCTACCATCACCGGTCACATTCACTATGTAATATTCTAAGCCCGATTTATAGTTATTAGTCAAGTTTAACACGGCCGTACCCGCGGGTTCGTTTTCAGCCACGGATACCGAACCTACATTAGTCCAGGTGACACCTTGCAGGTCTGCACCGCCCATAATTACTGTGAGATAGGTCTCAGTGCTCTTCTGTTCACTTAACACTGCCTCATCTGTAGCTTTTATGACTAAGTTCCAGCGAGCCTCCGGTGTCGCAGGAGGATAACGTAAAGTCAATGCGCCGTTACTTCGGTGCAAATCGAATAGATCGTTGCCACCGTGGATAAGCTTGTAAGTGACCAATCCATTTGTTCCTGAATCTAAGTCACGGGCTAAAACGTTCATGATAAATATTCCACGGCCGGCACTTCTTCCTAGCCTCTCGGTGTTGATCACGGCTGCATTCATAGATACGAAAACTGGAGCGTTGTCGTTTATATCTTCCACGATTACAGTAACTAATTTCTCTGCAGATAGCCTCGCCGATGGTGGCTCTGCTCTATCATAAGCGACAACGGTTATTCTGAATGTGTCTATACTTTCTCTATCAATAGGTAGTAAAGTATGTATGACCCCAGTGATGTTATTTATGGCAAAGTGCCGCTTGCTGTCATTAGGGTCTTGGTGCGTGATCGAATAATAAACTTTACCATTTAAGCCTGAATCTGGGTCCTCTGCGGTGACTGTCACTATTGGTGTGTGCTTAGGAATACCTTCTCGGATTTGCCGCACAATAGCCGTATTAGTAAAGATGGGTGCGTTGTCATTTGCGTCGATAACATTTACGGTAAATAATATGCTTGAAGATAAACTTGGATTACCGTTATCTGTCGCAGTAATGTTCAATACGTACGAAGTTAAATCTTCGTAGTCTAATTGTTTGTGTAAAAACAACTCGCCTGAGTAGCTGTCGATAAAGAATGCTTCTTTCCTATTCCCTGATGAGATGGAAAACTGCAGTTCTCGATTTATACCCAAGTCTGCGTCAGTGGCATGGAATTGTATTATCTTTTTATTTACCGGTTCAGTTTCTAGTACCGACACTTTCATTTGAGTTTGAGTAAACACCGGTGCATTATCATTCTCATCTAAAACATCAACTGTAATTGTTGTGGTCGCAGAAAGGCGTATTGTTTGACCAGAGTCATGTGCCATGATTGTCAGGCGATAGTGGTCAGTTGTTTCGCGATCCAACGGTTTGTTAATCAATAATTGTCCGGTAGCTTCATCTAAGGTAAACTTTCCCAAGTCATCACCACCTATCAGTTTATAGTAGATGTCACCATTCAATCCCTCGTCAGCATCTGTCGAGTACACTCGCATAATAGAAGCTCCCACAGCGGCACCTTCAGATACCTCGACCTTATACGGAGTACGCGTAAAGACAGGCGCGTTGTCATTGACATCTGTTATGTAAATCGTAACTCGTACAGAATCGGACAATTTAACTTTACCGTTATCACTAACTGTTACAGTTAAGGTTATGTAATTTTGACCATTATTTTGTGCTAAGCTTTCTCTGTCAAATGATTTCAATGTCTTTATGAAACCGTTTCTAGAGTCTATTCTAAAATCATTTTGCGCTATAGGCAGTGAAAACGTAAGCTCTGCGTTGCGACCGATGTCCCTGTCCGTAGCTGTTAACTTTCCAACGAAAGTATCAGGTGGTTCATTTTCCTTAATTTTGAATATGAATGTGGTGTTAGTAAATTGTGGGCTATTGTCGTTCTCATCTAAGACATGAATAACCACAGGCACTTGGGAAGATCTTGCTGGTTTTCCGTAGTCAGTCGCAATTATCGTTAACGAGTAGTAATCACGTTCTTCTCTGTCTAGAAGGCTTTTGACGTATAGGTAACCATCTGGGAATACGCCAAACTTTCCATCAGTGTTTCCTTCCGCGATGTAGTAAGATATTCTACCGCTAGCTCCTAGATCAGCGTCAGACGCCGAAATTGCGAAAAATCTTGTATTGACTAATGTAGACTCAAGTAGAGATGTCTCATATGACGTGTGATCAAACACAGGGGTGTGGTCGTTAACGTCATCAATAACAACGGATATGGAGTGCTTTGCTGCTAAGGAGGGACTTCCGTTGTCGGTAGCAGTTACTTCAATAAACATGATAGTACCTGGTTCACTTGAAATTGGTTTGTTCAAATAAATAACTCCCGTAGTTTCTGATATCCGAAAGTTACTTTCAGGGTTATAACTCAACGTATAAAAGATTGTTCTGTTCGATCCTGAATCACGATCTGTAGCTCTAGCAAAGTACACTTCTTGTCCTACTGCCATATTTTCAGGAATGTGTATTTCATCCTTGTCTTCAATAAATATAGGATAATTGTCGTTTACATCTAGAACGGAAATGTTTACTGTAGTAAATCCAAAGGCTACTCCCGTTTTCGCCATAACCTTGAGATGGTAAGTCATCTTATCTTCACGGTCTACATTAGAATCAGTAGTGATTGCTCCGGTTTTTTCGTCCATTTTGAAGATATGTTTTGGGTCCCCTTCCAAAATGTAGTATGATATTGTATCACTAGATATCCTGGCATTTACTTTTCCTACTAAACGTCCAATCTCTGCCTTTGACGTTCCTTCATCTTCAAGAATTTTAAATGTGTAGCCGTTATAACCATCAAACTGTAGATTTTTACGTTGGGATGTTTTTACTATTTCAACGATAGCGTCTTCAAAAGCACGTCTGTTTCCTTTGTCTTTGCAAGATATCTTTAAAGTGTAAACAGTTTCCGGGGCTTTTCTAAAATCTTTTTGCAAAACAATATTACCGGTCCACGGTTCTATGTCAAAATAACCGTCACCACCACTTTCCAGTCTGTACATAATTCTAGCATTTTCACCTTCGTCCAGGTCTAAGGCTTTCACTTGTAAAACATTCGTGCCCACTGGCAAGTCCTCATTGATACTTTCAATATACCTTTGTGGGTAAAACATGGGGTCATTATCGTTAACATCAAGAACCTTCAGTAATATTGTGGCAGTAGAAGATTGTGGAGGAAATCCTTGATCTTTCGCTAGTACTTGAAGTTCATACAAAGGTATTCTTTCTCTATCTAATTCGATCACTGTACTAAGTTGCCCCGTAATGGGATCTAATATGAAGGTATTGGGGTATTTTCTCTCTATGCTTGATGGTAAATAATATGAGACTGATCCATTCGTACCCTGATCATAATCAGATGCTGTCAGAATGAGTATTTCCTTGATAGGCTTTATATTTTCATGTAGTGTAGCATTTATCTGTGGCTGAGAGAAGCACGGAGCTTCATCGTTTTCATCTAAAATGGTGATTTTCAATCTAGTATACGCCCATTTAGGGTTAGGTCCTCCGTCTCTTGCTGAAACGTTCAGCTCGACCGTACCTTGTATTTCACGGTCCAACATTGATTTTGTTGTGACCAAACCTGTCAAATGATCAATAGAAAACCACTGTTGTTGATTTCCATCATAAAAGTCATAGAATATTTCAGCGTTTACTCCAGTGTCTTCATCAGTAGCTGTTATACTGGCCACGTAAGACCCAGAAGGAGCAAGCTCTGTGAGAACTGCAGAATATTCAGATTTTTCAAACACAGGCTCATGGTCATTAACATCATTAACATGAATAACTAAAAATGAGGTAGCTGTACGTGGAGGTGATCCTCTATCAGTAGCGACTACAGTCAAATTGTACTTGCTAATTTCTTCTCTATCTAAGACACCATTTACATGTACTATATACACGCTGGATGAATTTTCTAAGCGAAAATGGTTAAGTTCATTACCAGCAACTATACTTATGCTTGTAATACCATTTAAACCCGCATCTAAATCAGTTACTGTTATAGCAGCTACAAGTGACCCATTTTTAGCATTTTCGTCTACAGTTGCAAAGTTTGCTGTAGGAGGAACGTAAGTGAACGTTATGACAGGATCATGATCATTGGCATCAATGAGATTGACTGTGACATACGTGCGTGCATCTTGCCGAGGTACGCCATGGTCTTTTGCAATAACAGTTAGAACACAAGTCATATTACAAGTAGTATTACTACAATACTTAGGGCAATTCAGCTTCTTGGCTGTTGTTATCACTCCAGACTCAGGATCCACTGCAAACTGTCGTTCCGTATCGGTCACTTCATAGGTAATTTTACTATTATCACCTAAATCACTATCCGTGGCTGTTACTTTTAGAACTGTGGTCCCCGGTGGTACACTCTCATTTAGAGACACTGAGAAGTCACTTTGATCGAATATAGGAGGATTATCGTTCACATCTAGTATAGAAACATTCACTTGGAGATACCCGTACTTAGGTGGGTTACCACCATCACGTGCTGATATATTCAGGATGTAAAAGTCTGTTGTTTCTCTATCCAACTTTCCTGTTGTTTCCAAGTGTAAATATGATGTTTGGCCACTTGGGTTAACGGTGACATTCAACCGAAACTTCCCCTCATTATCACCATCAACTATTCTGTAATCGTTAGTGATACCGTTTTCTCCTAAATCCATATCAGTCGCCGCATCGAGCAATAACTTTGTCCCGGCCGCGGCACTTTCAGAAAACGCAACCGCTATACTCGGTTCGGGGAATTCCGGATAATTGTCATTCACATCTGTCACCCGTAATCGCACTTCTATAGGATAAGTCGGCTGACTGGATAACACAACGAACGCGTAGCGGTCCACGGCTTCCCTATCGAGCACCAAGTTGGTCCTGATTTCACCGGACACCGGGTCGAGGATGAATTCCTTGGGCGGCTCATTAAAACGATAGGTGAAACCGGGTTTTGTGGGGATCCTGCCAACGATGGTACCGACGGGCTGGTCCTCGAGAACGCGAAGGTCGACACCGGTATCGACGGCGCGGGACTGCATCTGCTCGGCGGCGGCGCCGACGCCCGCGCCCAGGAGCGCCGCCAGCGCGACCAGCGCCACGTGCCATCGCCACATCCTCGTCATGACACCGACAAAAACATCGCAGGGTTGTTCTTCGTCAGCGAAAGTTGACGCGCGCCGGGAGCACTCGCTGTGTCCCGTTCGCGCAGACTCGCGCACTCGCTCTCGTCAGGTATGCAGCATGGCCGCGACGACCTGCGCGCGCACGAATATCTCACGGAGAGTGCGACCCGCCGCGGCTGCGCCTACGCCGTCACATTCATTCGTAAACACGTGACAAAACACAATCTACGGTAGTCTAACATGTACGTCCCGAGTAGCACTAAACAAGAATCTAAACACTATAGTCACCCGATAACACGCAACACAATTTGAAAGCACTTTTCAGTTATGTTTTTGTTATGTTTGATAAGTGTCGAACGCGGCGGATGCGGCATGCGGGCGGCGTCGCAGTCGGCGCGGCACTGGCAGGCGGAGGCTCCACGCGGCCCGCGCCCCTCCCTCCGGCCAGCGAACCTCCCCCGCAGCTTTGAAAGCTTCCACTGTAGCTGCGTGATGATGATGCCGAGATAATGGACGTCGAAGGATTCTACTATTTATTGTTCGATACGAGTTACTTACCATTCTAAGAAATGCTTATAGGAGCACAGGTAAACAAATATAAACGTAACCACATAAGTATTGGGTATAATACTTTAGTTTAAAACTTGTAAAATCTAGGAGGCGTCAATTTGTTTTTGAAACTGTTTGTCTATTATTATCCTTTCGTTTACATTTTGTAATGGTTTGCTATACAGTAACCGTTTTTCTTTTACTTTAATTTCATTTTATAATTTATCTCATTATTGTTTAATAATAACAAGTTTTTAGACATTTTCAACGAACCGCGAATTTTAAACCTTAATACTATCTTAAGGACCACGTACATAAAACTTGATTCCTCAATATCCAAAATACTTACTTAACAATAATTAGCACAGACGATGCGCGTGCGTTGATGTCTATTATATGAGGCTACGACGATGCGCGGGCGCATACTTTTCGGTCAGCTGTGCAGACAGCAGTGTGCTAGTTACTTCCGCGTCAACTTGACAACACTGACTTAATTGGTGCTGTTTGTTTAATTTTATTGATGTAATTAATGGAAGATGCCATAGAAATTTTAAATTTCGCTTTACTTTCGTAACAATGTTTTCAATATTTATTTTTTTACGAGAATTTTAATATTATAAAATGAGTTTGATTTCAACATAATAATATGAATTTTAAAGAAAAATAAATAGAATACAGAAATCCGAACGAATCATTTAACAGGATAAATAATGTTTTTTTGAAGTATAACTTACTTATTGCATGTATGACAATATTTTGATAACACTTCGTACTTCGTACCAACTTTAATTTTTCAATCTGTAAAATTGAAAGCTTGGCTAGTTTACCTAACTTGTTAAAAAAAATTATAAAGCTTATAATTACAACAACAAGGGTGTACCCACAAATGTTAATTTATTATTTGTTACTTTTAGAAAAGCTCTCGTGTGTACTTGTAGTCCACCTGTCGGATATCATAAAAAGCTTGCACTAGAGGTAAAGCTCGGTTGCTCAGAAAAGCTTCTAATGTTTCGCTTACGCTATCATAGATGGCGGTATTTTAAACATTTATTGAAATGCGTTGACAAACTTCTATGATGTAAAGAAATTATTTAACATAACTTTTTATGTATTTATACGTGAATTGTAATAGGAATTAATATAATAAAATTATAACGTTTAGAAAACTACCATATCCCGACCTGTTTACATAGCTACGAAAAGCACAATTTTACAGCTACGAAGAACCTTGAAGGTAAAGCTTTCTTTTTAACTCCAGCCTTTACGATAGATGGCGTTACGGGCAAACTCATTCACACTAAGGAATATGTGCGGCTACTGAAAATATACACCAAACTCTTCTTGAATACTTCAGACTGAGAGAGAAATGGCTTAAGCCTTAAAAAAAAGGTAGTACACAAGCCTTTTGATGTCAACAATTGACAATAAACATAAGTAATACGGCAATAATTATTTTTATGAATACTGGGCTCTAAAACGCCTTTAACCATAAATAGAATTTTAATTTATTTTTAAAAAGTAATCATCCATTTTTCCAATAAAAACTGAAGAGCATAATAGATTCGCTTCAGAATTAATATGGCGTATCTGGTTTAAGTGCTTTATAATATTTTCTACTTTATTTGTTAACTGCTAAAGTTTATTTTTCTTGGGTAAATAGCGATGCGGCGCGCGCCGCCGGGTGGTTAAGGGAAGGAGGTCCAATCTCGTCTCCACGGAATGACAATTGCGTCTACGTTTATCGATCATGTACCTATTTTTAAATTGCATACTGTTGAGGTAACTTAGGTCTTGAATAAAATACTAAAATATCTATAGGTTTTGACCACTGTACCATTTTAGTCGCAAGCTCAATTAACGATTTCAATTCCCTGGGTTGAGCCCGTATTAGGGTTTTATACTCAGACTTTCTTAATGACAATATGTACGTTGAGTACAATTTGAACAAAGAAGAATGCTATTTTATAATATTGGCAATACTGGATGGTGACGTCGTAAAAAGGATCTTGTTCGCTATGTCAAATATCATCTTTTTTTCTAAAGCATTGCAGCATTGCTTTGAAAAATAGCCTTTATATATTTTGTATTAGACTCAAATATTTCAATCAATGCGAAACCAGGTGCCGCCCACCCACACAATATTTATTGCAAAATATTTTTAGAAGCTCAACTGAATATCTGACCTTTATGCAGCTCAGAGAGTAAAGGTCATGAAACACCCACACGCCACAGTAAACGGAACCTGATAATTAAATCAGCCAATTCAACAACGCGTTATTTGATCTGACATAATTCACACAGTACCTCAGTAATTTACATAGTTATTTAGCAGGTTTATATTCATTCAGAAAATGAGATTCTGTGCTACCTGAGGGAACGAATAACTTAAATAAGTAAATCTTACATCAAGTATGAATTCATAACACACAACCTACTTCCAAAGGTGGTTGAGCCTTTTTCGGGAGTCTAAAAATAGCCATGTCCTATACCTAGGTACCTATCACTTGTTGCATGAAAGCTTGACGTCACACCTCCCTCCCTTTTGTGCGCTAGTGCCGAGGGGGGGACCGCGCCTCCTAAGGGGGAAGCTGCTGACGTCAGCACTTACATTCATGAATGGATTGAAACCCAAGTCCGCCATAGCTTGATTAATACCCATACGCATGTTGTATTGATTATAATAGTGGATTATAGTGTAGACACTCTTTGGAACCTTAATTTCTCTTATTCAAAGAAGATTTTGATGTATTATTCGACGTCACTTTGTCCGATTAGCTATCAAATATAGTATATTCTTTATGGGTTGGTAAGTTCTCATTTCTATTTTTAATCGAGTTCACGTAATCACAGCAATCTGGTCCACATAGAAACGTATGAAACAATACACGATTGCCTGAGTGACCTTTACGTGAAACAAGATGGGTGATCAACGCTGCCCGTGAACGTCCATGACATTGAAGGAGATTCTGTGCAAATAAAGATATAGACGTCTTCTTAGTGAACTTGCGTATACCTCTCAGAGATCTAGAACGTTTAATGTATATTGGTCTAAAGTTATTTCAATATTGATTGCACATCTATCTCTACTTATCGACTCTACTATACAGAAATTGTACAAATATCTGTAAAAAGAA
Source organism: Trichoplusia ni (assembly GCF_003590095.1). Taxonomy (NCBI): domain Eukaryota; kingdom Metazoa; phylum Arthropoda; class Insecta; order Lepidoptera; family Noctuidae; genus Trichoplusia; species Trichoplusia ni. The sequence continues at coordinate 6,972,257 of NC_039486.1, read as the reverse complement.
GTGCAGTAAAAAAATGATTATTTGGATACGTATATAAAAATAGAACACATTTAATAACTATTATTTCTTTTTAGTACGTAATTATCTGCAAGGAGGAATCGATTTTCATTTGTGTATCCAAATTCAAAAGTACACTAGTTTATGAAGTGAAACATCTTTATCGGCATTGGAGAAAAACATTCTCCACGCGGCACGCGTCACTTTTTTAAATCTTACTGATGTAATAAACAGAATGATTATAAGCAGAGCCCGTGCCTCAAGCAGGATCGAGGCGCCATCTTTATTTTTATTCATTTATCTCTTTCTCTAATACTTGGGTGTGAATGTACTATTTATTTTGCTAAAAATATTTAAAATCAAGCAATCTCAGTACTAATAAGATAAAATGAAACAAAATATTTGTATTTCCATGTCCATGAACTTAGAAGCCTTTTGTTAAACTTTACCTAATCTTTATTTAAACAATTTTTGTAGAGATGCATATAGGAAACAATTATTGGAAAAATAAGGTCCCAAAAAATTTACTCTCATTACCTGTGTACACTTTTACACGCACACATCAATGTTTTTAAGAACTATGAAGTGTTCAATTGTCATTTACGCGAAGGATAAAAGAAAATATCGGAAAGTTCCTTATCTTCGAATAAGGTCTATACTTGCATTTATCTAATAAGATCAGATCCAGTTATTGACCGTTAAAGCTGATGGATTGATGACTCCAACATCTAATTACCCCTAACTCTCTCAAATTCAGTTATGACAACCTTGCTCTATCCACTAAGTTTCCAAGTATTAAAACCATCTATCTGCTGCTAAACAAAGCACCATCTGTTACCACTTAACGATAATATTGGACCGTAATCTGAAGCGAAGCGGCTGTACTATATAGTTTATCCTGTGCTAGTTGGAAAGTAGATCAAGGATAACCTTTGGCTTTGCTGTGGCCGGCCAGAACGGCTCGATATTGCACTCGTAGCTGTACAAATTGAATAGGTAGGTATAAAGGGGGATATTACAATTACAGTCATGGTCCATTGTATGTAGAAGAGTGGATAATGGTCCTTCTGTTCCATTTCAATTAATAAAGGTTGACTTTGAGTGCCTGGAACGTAACTATATATTTTTGAAAACAGTCACGGTTCAGGTGCAATCGCTATCTCGTCTACTTCTTTCAGCATACATTGATTTGCCTTCACCTTTCCTTGTAATTATTTCTTTGCTTAAACTGTCGTGAGATACACTTATGCGAACATTCAGAACAGATTACAGATATGTTACAGGAGTAATTAAAATTAGAATTATTTGACAGTCAATATTGTAGTTTTTGCCAAGGACATTCGTTTTGAATTTTAGTTTAATGTTAGAACAAAGTCCCGGTAATAAAGGACTAGCTTCATGAACTAGATAATTATTATGTTCGAGATATAAAATATGACACCCTGGCGTCACTGTGATGATGATAAAATCCCTTTAAGTAAAAGTGGAATATCACTTACTTTTAGTCAATTAGACCATTCCATCAATAAGTTTTTGCTTTATGTGGTGACAGAGGGCCTCGGGGTTTTATTTGTTTCTGTTGTGTATGCACGAGGTGCAGGCAGGTCCAAGCGCAGGCAAGTGCATACTTAATTGAATCATTCAAAGTTGTATTCATTTCTTAATCATCATTCTAAGACGTCGCTGACCAAATATGAATATCTAACGCGCACCGATCTCGCGCGTTATTCAATGCTCAAAATCTTACATGGAAATAAGCCTGAGCCCACTGTTGAAGCTATATGAAGACGGTCTCGGACTCCTAGAGACAAGCAATTAGTATAGAAAACTGAAGTTTGAGTATTCTTAAAAAAGAAAGAGAACAATAAGAAACAAAAAGCTGTCATACAAACATTGCTTATCCAATGACTGTACATTACATAAAGGGTAACAAAAGACTACAGTTTACTATAATAGTAGACTGTCGTATTTAGTTGCATTGACGTTTATTTTACGTCAATGTGCCGCTGTGACGCAACTCGGGCAAGCAATCAATATTGTTCAACGGGGACGTGACTGGGATGCACCCGCCGATGCCATAATATTTACAGAACGGAATTGTTTAGATAAAACGATTTTAGCATGATAAATACTTGATTAAAACTCTGTCTTCCACAGAGACAGTGTCGTCTAGTTTATACTTGGAGGTTATTTCAAAGTGAAATCTTGAATTTTATTGAAAGTCGGTAAAAAGGAGAAAAGGCTTTTCAGCAAGTAATAATTAACGTTATTTACATTTTTTACTATTACATGTAAGTTTAGGTGTTATAAAAGCGTACAAAAGTCTGTCCATATATGATTGTATCGATGTTTCTCGACGAAATAGTGAGCAGAAACATCGAAAATATTCTTACTACGAATAATTTTACGTTGGCCAGTCTGCACTAACACATTGTGGCATTTCATACCGTTTTCAGGCAGACAGCCAAAACAAGTTTCGGCGAATCATTTCGTTTGTGGGCCCGCCGCCATATACTACGTTGTTACGCGAATAAACCATTCATATTAAAAACGTAATACAAAATAGTAAACATGAATACACATTTAATTGGTTCGATGACGTAGACCATAATATAGTGATCAAATAATATACCAATCCAATTAGTTTGATTGCAAAATTGGATATAAGTTAATTGGTTTTCTTCTAACTGCCACCGCTATGTAACTTCCTAGAATCGAAGTAATACAGGGGCGTTATAATGTCATTTGTCTTTCACAACTGTAGGTGCTTATTACAAATATTACCCAACCATTTCTATTTTAAACCTCGCCCGTCTGCGCTACAATAATGAGCAAAGTTGAAGTCCAATAATTTTCTAGTGGGTATACCAGGCACGTCTAAAAATAGAAGCAGCTACCCCCCTACAGAAAGGGAGGGGTTTATACGGCATCTTGAATGTGGGAAGAAGACAAGTAACATCCACCTGCGCAACTCTATTTCATGTGTTTCGAGAAACTTTTCCTTTAGTATTACTTCCGGAACGACGAATATTCGATAATAATGTTCCACAGAATTTATTACGAAAATACTTTTATTTCAATTTTATGATTGTATTATGCGCAAGTAACTATACAGAGGGGATGGAGCTAATAATGGATGCGTGTTTTGTATGAAACCTATTTTGGACATTATTTTGCTTCATAACTTTTTATGCATTTTGTTTCTAAAGAACCTATAACACTATACCGCTATTTATTTGTCATTACCAACATTAAGGGGAAAAACATGAAAATTTCCCGTAAAAAGTTTGAATAGAATATTAATTAGGTAACGTCAAGCTCATTTCTATATTTGGTGCTATAATAGAAATGGTTCGGGGAAACAAATGCGTGTTATACGTGAGTAAATATATATCGAAGGTCGAGTGAAATTGAATTAATTTTATCACAATTACGAATACATTTATACAGCCCCATGTTACCTTAAAATACTTTGTCATTTGTACGTACTTATAATATATTAGACCGTAATGATACAATTATTTGGAGTGTTCGTATTTTTATTAGAAGTACATTTTTACGTGCCAGTGAAAACTTACAAACTATTAATATGATTATGTTTGGTCAAAATTGTCTTGTAATGTTTTAAAATTAGAATTTATTAATATTACTTTAAATGTTGGTACTTGGACTTGCATTGGAATGCGTTATAATAATAATAATATAAATTGTTTATTCAGATAACTAAGATCCATACAGTACAGTAAGCGACACATGTTAATATACAATAGTGAGCAGGGACTTAGTCCGCTGTACTAGTTTCCACATAAGGGGACAATCTATTCTATTAGCAATAGCACCCACGTTATGCTTTCGTTTCTACATTAAACACCGTTTAAAATAACGTTATTTATGATTTAGTATACAAGTGTATTTGGAGAACAAAGACGAACCCCTATTACTAAGATTCTGTTCTTTGTCCTTCTGTCGGTCCGTGTGTCTTCTGGCTTGTATTTCGATTGCCACTATAACAGAATCATTGAACTAAAAGCTCGATCTTGGTATGGCCATAAATATGAGAGGTGACCAACTTTGAAAAAAATTGTTTGTATTTATCTTATGTGTACGAAATCTTCCATGTCGCGAGTCCGTCCGCCAGCCTTTCCTAACCTAAATAAATTACGCAAACATATGAAGAAAGACTCCATAGGCTGCAAAAAAAGTGGAAAAACTAACGTAATTTATTGTTCCTTTTTACTTTTTGAGGGTACTTCGTCAAAAATATCTAATTGTTCATTCGTTCACTTCCATGCTTGCACCAATCAATTTTATTCACCGAGTTTACTACCAGTAGTATAACCTGTAAGGGTGAAATAAAGCCTCTAATGATCGAATGAAAACTTTCAAATACAAATAGGTAGGTAGTCTAAATTTTCTTTGTGTGAATTAACTTACGTTGGAAAGACAAGGAAGTAATAATTTCCACTTCTTATATGTGACCACTATTATCTTGAAGCAAAAGTTTTCGATTTAACTCAATGTTGCACCTAGAGTAGTTACGACACTATATTACTGCCTACTTGTAAAATAAACTTTAGATATTGATTTATTAAATAAAAGTATGGTGGTTACACCCTTTAAAAGTTAACCCTCTAACATCAATACTACATATATGAGCATCGTGTTACCCAGGTATCAGGGTTAAGGAGCCTAAGAAGAAGGTTAAGAAGCCGACCTTAACACAGGTGGGGAAAGGCTACGCTGATGATACAATGTACAACTATCTATTGCCCGTTAAATATGTTCAGTCCTTTTTGCGTGAAAGAGGAACAAACATACATACATACAAACTTTCCCTTTTATAATATTACTAGCTTACCCAGCAAACGTAGCTTACAAAGCAAAAAAATCGTTCAAAAAATAAAATATTTTTTTTTAGTGTGAGCAACCCTTATCTTGCAACTCCTTGGGATTGAAAAATAGATGTTGTTCTATTCTCAGACCTACCCAATATGAATAAAAAAATTCAAAAAAATCGGTCGAACCGTTTCGGAGGAGTACGGTAACTTACATCGTGACACGGGAATTTTATATATTAGAAATAGCATAATACATATGAAATAGCTTAAGAAAAACCTATCTCAAAAACGAAATTAATGTCTACTTGCTGTCGAACTGACAAAAACTATAAGATCGACGCTAAATATTTGAACAACTGAGTACCGTTGTGTATTTATTATAGCTTTTACTGATAACCTTTTAAGCCTACTGAAATTATCCTGAAAACTAACCCTTGTTACCGAGTGACATTTCTATATAAGTTGTCTAAAAAAATAGACTAAGTTAAGTTTATATTACATTTCACGTGACTCATGTAAGGCAAAATTCTTATCTAGTAATGCAACATTCCGCACTTTTCCGGAGGATCAATTTAAGTAGCATACCTAATAACTTTTCGCGGATGTCATTGGCGGTACAGCATAGTACTTATTTCATTTTCGGGAAAGCGGCATTTAATATTCCAAATTAATAGTTTTACTTTCAAATTTTTCAGGTAATTTTATGGTTAAGACGCCATAGTGCCTCTGTTATATTAAGGACTTCTTTAACTGAAGCTAATGCTACATGTCAATCAATAAATAACCAGACACTATTTTTTATTGTTTTTGTGGCTTCGATTTAATAATGTCGCGGAATTGACTACTGAAATGACCCTGAAACTTATTTATACATGACACAAAAATAAGTTTGACGTTTCGGTCTTGTCTGTTGGTGGTGGGAAATAGGATTTGAAAACCCAATTGTCGAAGAAGAGTAGCAATTACTACATCTTACATGATTTCTCATGTGGGTTAATGTCGGGGTTTGTTGTTTATCGTTGCAAAGGAATTACTCGTACTTCAATATTCTAAACGTAACACATAATGGTACAAGTGTTTCTGCTCGTTTTGGAGCCAGAGGTGACCAGTAACCAAAAAAACATATCTATGTTGGTCTGTGATATGTTGACGAGAAAACAGTTTCATTTTAGTTGGAAGACAGCCTATCTTGCAACTGTTTTGTTGACCAGCGAATGCAGATTACTAAGTTTTTGATCTTACTACAACTTAAAAAGAAAAAAATAATAAATAGATTTTGTCACTTTTCACTCTTGATACAAAACAAAATTGTCGATAGCTAAAAACCGCAGCAATTGCGGACGGAACCGCTAACAAAAGCTAGTTTCATTAAAAGCCCCTCAAAATATGAAAATACCATTTTTTACACAATTAATTATTATAATAATCTCATCTAAGACCCATGTTTGTAATGTAATTTTTCTTAAAATCTTAAAGAGCCACTGAAAGGAGGATTTAGTTCGGTGAACTTTGCGTAGGCCTGAAATCTTTCCAAAGGCTTGAGGGACTGTCCTGAGCCCCGGCGAACGCCCACGACCGACCTCTTACTCTGTATAACAACTGAAAATACTGAAACTGATAACAACGTCAATTACAGGCATTTCCCTTGAAAAAACATTTCTAAACATTTCTCGAATTATAATAATGTGACATTCATTTTAACTTTTTGATCTCAGGAAATGACAGCTAATTGGGAATGGTATCGTTGTAACTAAAAAGTGGTGTCCGTATTACTTGAAACTGACTATAAAGGAAAGGAAGGTGTGTCGGCTTATTTACTTTAAATTGTATGCACTGATTTCTGTTCACTTTTCTATAAATGAACTTTTTAACTGAAACTTTGGAAGAATTGATGTAGTTATAAAGAAAAAATATCAATATTTAATAGTTTTTAGAATTTTGTTGAAAACTTTTTCAAATGCGATCGTCAAAATTTTTAAACTATTCAATTTTATATATTATTCAATGCATGCCCACGCATGTTTTTCGTTAACCTACAGACTGTAAAACTTAAAAAGAATTTCGTATAAAGTCATAATTCAACTCAAGTTGGTGCTAACGTACGTATCTAACAAAAGTTTACATTTGCCTCTCCATGTGCTTTAAAATCATACTTTAAAGCGAAGAGATAAACATCTACCTGATACACAACGCTGACCCAGCAAATTTTAATCAATACAGATGACTGTAACTGGGGCCTTGCCCGGATCGCCTGCAATACCGCCAAAGGCCGCAAACGTACCCACAAAGACATAGACACACGTAGGCGTCAAAGGACCGGCAAAAACCGAATAATTAAATACCTTAGGCTGAGTTTTTTTTTTCAAATGCCGTTAACATAAAAGTAATCATTTTACAACATTCGTGTTATTTGGCACCCACGCTTCATACTCGAGTTTCGTTATCTTACTTTGCCAGTATTTTAATTTTTATTTATTAACTAGATTACCCGGCGGTGTTACCCGCAGTTTCTCAAAATCACAGAAAGTTGAATTATTTTTGAAGTAGTACAAAATGTTTTAGTTTTTATTATTTAGAATTTCTACACGTCCCTGTTAATCGTTAGAACTTTATTCTGATAATAGAAAAAAATCTGAGATTTTTTCGTACTTACTTGATGCTTTGGTTAATTCACAAAAGATTTTTTTAAATTGTAGCCTATTATTGTAAAATTTCATTTAAATTCATTCAATAATTTAAATGTTTAACGTGTAAGAGTAACAAATGTCCATCGATACTTACAAAGTTTTTGGTGAGACGAGGCAATCGCCAGCACGTTTGATTAGACTTGGTATAGTCGACTTTAAACAGTGAGATCTGTCTCTACTTTAAAAGATTTAATAAACAATATACACATATATTGTATGGGCGGATGCCTCTGCCTAGCAATATGCCAGTTTCAGGCTAGAATTCTATAATATATGTATACTTGATGGGAACGAACACTGTAATTCCAGTCCCCAAGAAACAAGCAAGTGCCAAAAGTCTGATTTACTTTTGTGATGTGATTGCAATGGCATTGTTCGAAAAATGGATTAACTTGGCAATACACAAACTATAATTTTTGTCTAGCCGAAATAAGATACATCTTTGCATACAATATGTACATCAAATTTCAGCGAAGTCTTCAGGGCCCCGATCCTACTATTTACAATTGTGTTGGAAAAATGCTTAGAATAATACGAATAGTGCCAATTTAATCCAATTTCCATTTAATTCATCAGCCATTGTAAATAGTAGACTTAAGGCCCAGATTTACTCCCGAAACTGATTTGGTTCGGTTTTTAACTTTAGCTTAATAGTTCGGCTCGCGACTCCGATGATTAAGGACGATTAGGTCCAAAACTAGTCAGGTGATCCCGATAAATACGCGTGAGTAAACCGTTGCATCATTTAATAAGGTTTTAATTGAAAAAATAATGCAATCCTATTTCATTTGAGTACCGTTCGTGTTTTTATATATCTAATAAATAATTATTTAAAATGCAAAGAAAATTCATATTACAATTTTGCTAACAGTTTTCCCCGAAGAAAAAAAACGTTAAACCATTTAAATTTTAGTAACTCAATTAGCATATTTCAACACGTACATCATAACACTCAAGTTTATGAGTCGACAGTAGAACTGCGAGCTATAAGCTCGGGTTCGTAGTATTGAACCTGCAGAGTCGCGGGCGTTGCTGTAAAATCTCCCACGTCCAATGAATCACGCCTCGTTCTCTCTTCTATTACGCCAAAGCTTTTATGAATTTGTGAAATTAATTTACTTTACGAGCGTTTCTTTATACATGTACATAATTCTATTGTTCAAGTGTTTTTTATTGTTATTCACCCTAAGTTTTGGATGGTTTGATTTTTTTTGTATCCAAAAAAGTGGGAGAATCCTGAGACAGATTTTTTTTTAATAAAATAAACTAAAAAAATAAATAATAAAATTATAATATCTATCTAGATCTTTAAAAGTAAATATCATACAGAAAAAAGTCTTCAATCGAATTCTTTGCTCCTCCTAGTCTTATTGAAATGATATTTTATTAATAAAACTGCTTAAAGGCACTAGTTTTACCGACATTTTAGCTACCTTCACACAATTCTTAGTTTTACTACAATAAAGATAGGCATGATGACAAGTAAAGTCTATATCACGGACGATGTAGATGAACCAGTGATACTAAATTTATTTCCTCAACTTATGTCTAAGCTTCGAAATCAGAAATAACTCAAATATAATTCACAAAAGCCTTCACCACATAAATTCCCAAATCAAAACCAGTAATAAATAAATTATAAAACAATAATACCTACCCCTTATCTATAGCAAACAAATGATCATCACCTGATATTCCACCCAAACATAACAGAGTACCAGGGGTTGAGTATAGCTACTCAACTAGAGTGCATATTCAATGCCTTGCTCAACCTCAAAGCTGGACCTATGACCCAGTTTGCCGACCTGACATACTTAACTGACCCATAGGACACCTGGAACCTCACCGAGAGCTTGCAGGTCACTTGCTACCGAGCCCCGGATTTATATTCTATAGCAGATAGGACTTTGTCCGCGGAATGCAATTTGTACAGCAAATAACTGTTTGTAGAGTTTAAGAGTGTTTTGCGCGATTTATGTGAAAAGAAATAAAACGAATAGATTTTGTTGTTTGAGTATGTCACTAACAAGTTAAAAAAATGCTAATGGTAAGTGAAAACATACATAATTCCCACTGAAACATAATATCAGTTGGGCATTTTACAATTTTAACAACATACGATATTGTTTGCGTCATATATCATATAACAGCTTACTTTGAACTTCTAACAAATATGCAATATTATCCCAAAAATATATTTTCCACTAAAATAAAACATTATATTACCTATAATATATTTCCACAATATACCGGCATTGTATATATTCGTGTTACATTTTATCTCTCCAAAGAGCTTACCTAATTAGTTCTCGGAAATGATGCGTGGGTCTTTATACATATTGATAAAATCGCTGCTCTTCCCATAGGACTGTGTTATATTAGGTTCGTGGTATGACCTAATTTCAGATTGGTACCTAGATCGGAGTTACGAGAGTATTTTAATAGCAGTCCATTCTGGACTTCATTTTGAGGTTTGGTCCTAAAGACCATTGGCAATAACGAAACCATGTTAATTGCGGCCCTTAATTACTGTCATTGCCTTTAAATGAAACATGTAGGAACATAATATCGTCATAACTTTAAAGAAGCAACAGATTTATATTTCAGAACTGTTTTGTGTGAATAACCGAACAGGTAGATAAAACTAAGGGGCTGTTTCCGTTTTACTTGAGGCAAATTATTTTGATAAAGCACATTCACATAGGCACATTGGTGTGCTCACATATCCGGATTTTCAACCAATTTAAAGAAAGAGCTTCTAAATTCGTCTGTATTTTGTTTCTTTTTTATATTTGTTACCTTAGAACTTCGGACTCAATGAAACGATTTTGTTGACTCTTTTTTCATTTAATGTGAAATAGCTGGCATTTGGTCCACATAGGTTTAGGCTCTGCAGTTTTTCATTTGAAGTCTTTATTATGTTTTTGTTGCTAAATCAATATTATTCTATATCAAACAATATCATTATTTTATTACAACGTTGACGCTAAGTAATAAACACAAAATGTTTCATATTTATTCTTACAGCCAATTTATTAATAACAGGTCCGATTTAAGGCAAACAATACGATTGATTGGACCGATATGTTTGTTATTTTTCCGATGTATTGGCTAATATAATATTACAACCGCGACTTTATAGCTTATTTCCAAAGCTCAAACATCAATAGTATCCACCCATAGCCCAGTGAACTAATGAATCATGCGAGGCCAGCGGAAAACTCCGACAGAAAAGCAACAATTGGAGGTACAGTCGAGTGGAAAACATTGTTCGTTTGTTGACTGCCGCTGGTCACACGGAGCTATACACTATAAACTTTTCTTAGGTAACTGACTAGGTAGAGGTTTTACGTCACAAATATTTTGAAGTGACTCAATAAGACTCATTGAGATTCAATGTAATCGGATGTTTAACAAAAAAAACCTGTTTAGTCTTTAAAACAGATTTAAATCAAATATTGGATATGTATTTTTCATTTTATCTCGTAAAAAATGAAGATACAGTGTAATAAAATCTCTACCATACATTTCATAAACTTAAGTGCTTTTAATCTTCCTAACTTTTTAATGATGTGATAAAATTAATGATACGAGTTCAATATTTTTGGGATAATTCTCTGACGGACTACTACTCTTGTCAAACATTATTATGATAATTACTGGTATAAAAATCAAACAATTAATATATCTAAGTACCTAAAAAAAATGCTTAGAATATATTAAGTTTGACTGCACGGAAAGCCGAGTGGTACCTATTATACCTACATATTATACCAACATTTATGTGTTTATGTGATTAACGAATACTCTGTCTACAACCCCAAAACCACAAAAGTGAAACGCCTTACAGCAGGCAGGAGAGGTTAAAAAAAAGTATACTCACCATATACCATGCGTAAAGTTAAAATGATAAAACAAAGTGTTAACTACCGTCATTTATGCATAGATCGCCATGTCTTTTAGGTTGAAAAAAAAAGGTTGTTACAGTATTGAAACACACTTATGCAAAATGTCAAAAAAAATCTCGACTAGCGTAGGGCTTCTGTCAACCTAAATAACATATCGAAACTATCTATATCACCGACAATTATAATGATTCTTACATCAAACCCTTTCTCTTTATTATTACTTAGATATAAGTTCAAGAGTGTCTGCTTATCCCTTCTTTGTAGTGACAACTTACACCCCACTCAAGATAATAGAACCTCATTAACATTTCGGTGACGCAAATACTCGCTGTTATGTTGTAAAATTATAGAACGGATAAGATAACATCTAAAAATACGGTATCAAGCATTTTCACTGATTATACTTTATCATAAAAACTACTTGTCAAAAAAGCGCGTTAAAAAAGCTCCCGTGCGAATCAGGCTTAAAGAAAAACAAGTAGGCATAACAAATACGAATCTATAAGTAGCCAATTACCTAAATATTGAATCACTCAAAACACTAATGCGGAGGAACTACTTTCAACTGTAATAATTTTCTTCAAAACAAATTTTAAACAATGTCGCAACTTGTAAATATTTAACAAAACTGTTTACCAGCCGTTGAAGCACGGAACGGGCCTTTTGTGAAAGTTTCCAGAAGTTTCTGTAAAGGAACTGTTTTGTAATTGCTTTTTTAAAAACTTTTTTAACTTTAGTTTTACTTAATGGTGGGTAGAGGGGAAATTGCAACACATCGCTACTAGCAAATATTAAACAAAACTGTATACCAGCAGTTGAAGCCTGAAAAATGAATTTATATTCTAGGTTGTTAAAGTTACTGAAAGGAGTTTGAAAGTAAGGTACTAAAGAAACTCCTTGCTATAAAATAAAAATAAAAACCAGTTATCCATTAGGTAGGTGGGTAGAGGTGAAATTGTGACATCTAGCAATTTGTAAGTATATTAACCATAACTGTTTACCAACTGTTAAAGCCAGAAAAATGTCCTTTTGTTCAAGTTTCTCGAAGTTTTCGTAAAGAAACTGTTGTGTAATTACAATTTATTTAAATAACTTTGCTCATAGTAGAAAGACTTGAAATTGCTATCGAGATATTGTGATTAATGCAAATATGAATAAAGTAATACTATTCACTAGACGCAAATGCGTTTTGAGCAAGTTTTCCGATATTAACAAACTGTTAGCTATCGCAATTTTTATAAACTAGATTTTCTCATGGTAGGTACAGGTTAAATTTCAGCATATCGACTAAAAGCACGTCTGTGAGGCGCCAAGCGGGCATTGAACCCATGTTTGTGACGACTTCCGCTCCCAAACCTGACGATGCACTTCGACTGCACCGAAAATCACCCAATACACCCTTCTCCCGACCTACCCCATGCACGGAAGGAGTACCACCCGGGGTACTGCGATCCATAACGTTACGAAACCAAATAGCAACCGAATCCATACAAATGTTAGTACAAACAGACGCCGAACTCCGCGCAAGCGATCGATTGAGCACTCAACACCAACACCAATTATTCCTTATTTTAAACACACTTCTATCACAATCATTATCGCAAAAATAGATCGAAATCCAATAACGTCTTTCACTTCGACGGCTTTTGTTATTCTAATATTGTATTTCTAAAAATAACTTCTACTCTACAATAAAATAATTAAGGTGAAAGTTAATAATAGCTGCGATCCTTCTTTATAAAGACGCACACATACGAATTTCTAGATCTTAAAATAGCGGACAATCCGACAAAGTTTAATAAAACCTTCCTTCATGTAATTACTTCCGAAGACGAGTTTTCTTCATTTATCCATACAATAGATATGTTGGTATTTATCCTCCGGTTTGCGTCTCATTCAACTTCTATACATGTTGTATGAGATGTGGGCGGAGGGGGAAACTGCACATGTATCGCAGAAGTATCTTCATAATATTAATGCCGCACATGGCGCTATAGAGATGTAGATGAGTCAGCTTTTCCGGCAAGAGATGAGGTAAATAAAATTAATGAAAACAATTTGTTTTACCTTCATCTTTACTTTTTTATCTCGAGGTAAAATTGAAAAATAATTTTACATAAAATATAAGAATTTTTACGGGATTGTCTCGAAACCGTTTCATAGAACATCAATTTATGCAAGATAGGTGCTTCTGCTTTTTGTAGCGCCTATTTTTTTGGCTCATATTTATTATTCAATGCTTTGAGGTTAAGGATTAGTCGTGTACCCTACACCCAAACGATCCTCTTTGCGTAATCCATTTTTTACTCAAGTGTTCTTAACAGAAGCATCTAGTAGTAATTCGGAGCATTAAACGACATGAATATTAAGGATTTCTTTCAAATGACTTGCATATTCATCCCAAAAATCTTACCCATAAAATCCACTCACAGCAACAACAATCCCGGCACGATTTTACTTTTAACATTTGTATAAGTAATTAATTATTTCTCTTTCTTTTACCATAACTTAAAGCAACTCACTTTTTCTGACCATTTAATTAAGCCGGCTTAGTTGCTGGGTAATATTAAGAATGAATGATGAGTAAATTTTGAATGAAGGCTCCGTATTTTCAAACCCGAAATTTATATTTTTAAGACAAAAATTGTTTAAGCTTACTCTTAGGGAAAGTGTTTCGTACATAGCATTTCTTAATTATTATCCTATAAAGAAGAGCTTCCTACACTAGACGTCAATAATCATCGTTGGCCCTAGATGAAGGCGTCTATTTATAGATGTGATTTTCATTGTCCTAGTTACATGAATTGCCTCGGGAAATTCCTAAGCGTAAAACACTTTTCTAGGGTTCCGTACAAAAGTGTAAAAACTGTCCGTGTGTAGGCCCTTTATGTCTTCAACCCTATAAGCCGATATAACCACTTAGAATAAATATCAAGGAGAAGCATCGGTTGATACGCTCATAAAATTGATGGATGACCAGTTTTGTTTGCAAGTTATTTTCGACTTTGGAAACTGAATTCTCAGTGTCGTAAGTCCAACTTCTAAAGGTTTTCACATTTCGACTAAATATCCTGTAGTTCAAACATGTTATAATTATTGTGGCATAGGTACTCACACCTAACTAAATTAACCGCCACAAAAAATATGAAATTCTAGATATTCTCAACGAAAATCAGACTAGATTTCAGGGTCTCATTAATAAAATATAGGTATACATTACACATAATTCATGTGTAGGCAGTGTGGGTAGAATTCTAGAGCTAAAGAAATTTTATACAATTTTTTATTTTCTGTAACTGCCACCTAAGAAATACAACAAAGCTACAATAAGAAGAAAAAGTATTTTACAAAATGCGACATTATTTCCACATTCTAAAGTACATTTTCGAGAGTTTCTTTGCCAACGCCTACGCGCTGCCTACGTTTGAAACAACTGTGTCTCTATGTGTCTGCTTAGTCGACGGTTTTCTAAAGAAAAATAGTTTCTAAGGTGTATTTAAATTAAGGCTTGCATGTTGGTATGAATTAAAGCTTTTTTACTACCAAACAATCACTAATTTAAAACATCACACAAAAAAAGATTTTTTATATCTTTTTTATTCACGAAATCTGCGTATGCATTTAATTGATATATTACGTTATATCTTATTAATAACTTACTTACTTGATACCTTAACTGTACAAAATTGCACAAAGAGATCAATTTTCACGAATATGCATTTGTAATTGTGTAGTTAAAAAATTGCAAATACAAATTTTCTTTTATATGAGCGTTAAAATAAAAAAAGTCCGCCCTAGTATTGCTATTTTTCTCAGTAATCCTCACCAGTTGGAATCAATTACGACATTCCACTTTCATTCCTAAGATTGAATTTATTGAAATCTTGCTTTATAAGCACATAGCGTTGCACTCTAAAGGTAGGTTCAGATGAAGGTTTCCATTCTCTATCACTGAGTAAAGTTAATTAAAATAAATATTATTACTGAAAGTGTTTCTCTTAAAACCTTAACAGATGTATATTAAAAATGGGAATCATTTTATAACAATACACAAAAACCCTGAAATAGCTTTTCTCAGTAACTATTCCTTTATTTTTTAATAAAAATATTTTAAGCTCTTTTCCCAATGACTGAAAATTGCTCGCTCATACATACTAGAATACTAAGTGCATCAATGTATGTGAATGAATTCGCCTCGCTTTCTGTGACGCTAAATGTCACAGCATTAATACTACAAAGATAGACATGACGTAGCCACCTACGTCCCACACGAGCTTCGGACTGCAGAGCACTTAAATGGAGTTTAACTACCGCTGAAGCCTGCAAATTAATTGCCATGTCTGTACTACGCGATGCGAACATCACATTGAAGAAAGGTTAACCGTATTTTCATTCATTTTACTTAACACGATTTTCTCAGATAAAGATGTTTCGGAGTATCTCGAAGGTACTTTAGACGAGTACATTAGTACTCGCCTACAAGGACCGTAACTTTTCTTTGACAAATTGAAACTGAAAACAATTTCAGGTAGGCTCCCAATTTCGTCTGAAGTAACATCGAGATCGGTTAAGAATTACGTTTCAAAGGATTAAGTTGGAAGCGTCGGCAAGAAGAACCCAGTCTCCGAACTCTTAATGTTATATTACATATTCTGAGTACGTCCTTAGAGGACCTATTCTAAATTTAAACCAGAGCTTCTATAGAATATGTCTGTAGAGCTACACGCGCCGCATTATCCACGTATAGGCAACTGTCGTACGTCCCACCGGTAGGCAAATGCCACCCTCGGCGACTATTATGTCTGTTCCATATTCCTGAATAAAAATCAATACAACCTTTTTGATAACAGGCTAGACGAGCTTTCGAAAATGTTATGAAATAATCGCTCGTCAATTGTCATCAGTTTGCGGAGAATAAAAACAGTGTCGTAGTTTTGCAAGATGAATAATCTGTGGGCGCGATCGATACCAGAATGCCGCGGGTTGAGGGTAGCTAGGAGGAGACCGGCTGGTTGGGGTTGGGAGCGCAGGGGGTGCTGTTTCATTGAGAACGTGTGGGCGGCGCGCGTGGGCGACCTGCTTATAAAGCTGGCCGGCCCTCCCCTCCTACTTGTAGTCGTGTCTCGATCGTGCCTAGAGTAACATCGAACTGTGAATCATGTGCAACATTCGTCTTTCGAGCCTAAGGTGAGTTAAATATATAATTTAAATAAAACAGCAAGTAAATAGGAAACATTTAGGTTTTCAGAGAAATATACCCTTTTTTTAATCATTCGGAAACAGTGTAATTTATTCATAATTGCCACTCGCAAATTATACCAATTTTGGAAATTGAAATGTTAAATTAATTAATTAAATTATTTCATTGTTTTAGGCTGTTATCAGTCTTGCTTGGCTACTTGGTAGCTCAAGCAAAGGCTTACCCGATGCAGGGATGGCCTATGTACCCACAAACATCTCGGGAGTACCCAGATGAAGAATATTATTATGCGCCTAAAGTACAATATTTTTATGATGCCCCGGCGATCACCGTGCCTGAAATGCACGCTCAAGTTCCGTACCCGTATTTCTATGATCCCTATGGCCACTTCGTTGCCAACGAAGCTCCTAAGAGGCAGGAAGAGAGGCTGGCGGCTCTCCCTATCGGACAAGAGACCTGGTTCGAGAGCGACACCACGCCCCGCTGGCAATCCAACGACGTCGATGACGTCAGTGCAGCATTCCTCGACAATTTAATCCTTACGCAAATGGCTCAAGACGCACAGAGGCGGCGCGAGAATGCCCGCGCAGCCTTCCCGCCTGTTGATTACGAGGAGCGCGACGCCGAGGACGAGGACGTTCGCGAACTGAAGGCCTTAGCCGGGAAGCCTCTATACCACGTGCCTAAGACCGTGCCCAGGATCGAGGACGACGACTATGCTTCAGATGATGGCTTTATCAACTGGAACGGAAATAAAAGGAGCGGAATAGAATTAACGACCGCAGCCCCAGAAACAACCACTGAAATAAAAGAAGGTGACAAGGAAGTCGTGATGCCCCGACCTGCACAAAACCCTCTTAATCGCGGACATCAGAAGAGCCAAATTAAAAGGAACAATGCTTTCTATGATACCATTGTACAATACTTCGCAAACAAGTCGGCAAAGTCCAACTTACAAGTAAGTTAAATATTCAATACTAAAAATAATAGTAATTCACGAATTGCGCTTTTCTTGGAATTACGATTAAAATTATCTTTGTTTCGTAAAAAATATAAGTCTTAAAATTTAATGTTTCATTGTTTGAAACGTACTAAGACTGGAAGCTCCGAAGTCTAAAAATAGCAAGGCCGGGTCGGGGGCGGCGGGTGACACAGTGGGCTCAGAGGCCGGGTCAATCGACGCCCGTAGGGGTGTAAGCGCTCACCTCCTAACAGATAGCTTAACGCGACGCAACTAAATAATTTCCACTTGTTAATAAATAACTAAATAAAAAGACTTACTAATTTCCGTTTCTTTGTCATCAGGACCCCGCAAAAGGACGGAGAATTGAAAAACGTTTCGTCGCTGATGACTCCGATCTCGTCGTGGAACTCCGAGGCCTCAAACACCGCATCGCAACCTAAACAGATACATCTGATTATCGCCAACAAATATGAGACTGAGTAATAAGTAGACTAAATAGTAACGCAGCGGCGACGGTATGAAAAGGTCGCGTTAAGGGGCAAACAAAACAACAAAAAAAATATATTCCATTTGTCACGCGTATGATGTATCCATTTCATAAATTTCGTCGTCCACTTCGAATAATAAGTAATTTTGTGTCAATGATTATAATACAAAAAAAAAGTTTAGAAGATCCTTTTCTATCTCTATTGATCTCTAAGAATACTTTCGGTACAGAACTAGTCGTAGATATGTTAAGCGTGTTGCGGAGTACGGGTGTAAATGATGGTACAAAATGTGACTATAATCCATGTAACAAATGAGTCGATGACTGAATAATGCATGATAATATATGTAATAGTATAAAGGTTGCTCCTTCATTTGGCAGCTATGTCGCACAATGAGTGCAATTTGTAAATACGTGTAGGTACTGATTGTCTAAGACTTATAATTATTTAGATAGAAGTCAATACATCAAAAATCTTAAACATAAGAAAGAAGAAACTGTTTTCGTTTTGTGTGAATCACTGCAGGAGAATCTCATTGCTTCTTCTACCGAATATTAAAATCATCACGCCGACAGAGTTCGCAACAATTTTTCTTCGCTATAAGTATCTATTAATTGTATATTAATTTAGATTAAGCATTATAAATTGTTTGTATGTAGTATTTTATAAACTGTATTAAATTCCCATGCGTTATCGGCCTATCAGGTAAACATTGTATTTTCTCTCGGGTGCTAACTCAATATTTTAAGTTAAACTTGTTACGGTCTACGCAGACAATACCATAAACAAACTTTTTGCATAGCAAAGTACATATAGTATATCTATTTATCTGTAAGGGTTAAGATTCTCTCAAAACATAGAGGATTGCGTGATATTTTAAGCTTTACTGCTTCTTAACTAAAGTTTTAAAATGCTGATCTATGAGATCTTTGAAGGAACGAAAACAATTGCTTTCATTTGTTGACCCTTTTCTATTTGCTCTTGTTATTGTAAATTATGCTTTTAAACAAACAATTTTGTACCCACTTTTTCTAACATCCAACCTTGTCATCAAATCACCATTTAAGATTTAATAAGTAAAGTATCCTTCGAAACTACATATCTGTTTAAAGTAAATTCAAAATAATTTCTTACGTTAAAACTACACGATCCTTTAAATTAGTGATAATTATGTAAACCTGTAAAGTATTACTAGTCGATGTTTAACATTAAAAGTAATATAACGTTGTAAATTACACTCAGTTAGGGTTCACGATACAAGTATTCTGTTCAATTTCCGCCGTAGTTTTACATATTGCAATGTTTTACAATAGTTCAAGCCTTACAATTTGTACATACCTGTCACTAGAGAAAATTAATTTCATACATGTATTTAATAACTTGTCCAAACAGGTGTTTAGATACCGTTTTGCAAAGTGTTGCTCAGAATATTATCTGTAGATACCTATATGGCTATCTGTGTATTTGTATTTTATATAGGCATTACCGAATTTTAATAGATATAGGTATTTTTTTAATTATTGCCTACTTGTAACTGAAAATGTACCTATGGATACAAATCCGAACCTTAGCGAGCTATGAAAATTGTATCAATATAAACAAGAAAAAAAATTAAATCATTACGTAAAATGTACGAGCATCTTTTATCGTTTTATTTCATTACACCAACCTTTAAGGCTAAAAAAAATAATTCCCTAAGAGCTGAAGTTAATTAAGTTAAAAAAAAACTATTCTCAATTTTTGTATATCTCATGGTATCTGAGTCATTTCATACGCTCTTGTATCGATAGTCTATATCGAGCTCTTAAATATATATCAAAATCTGTAAGAATAAAGAGCGCCCTGATCTGATTGCCTTCTCCTAAATGATAACTGGCACAGCAAACTCCCTAAAATCAATGAGCGCATCTTCAATCAATAGTTCAATGAAATAATCGAAAAATAAATAGTTGTAGTAAGCCAGTAGTCAATGAAATATTTATGTTACCATGATCCACACATATATTCTAAATAGGATCATAATTCCAATATGAATGAAACATAAGATTTATTCAAGCCGAAAAGTGTGGTTCCAATCTTCTTCTTTTTTTTTATTTAACTATTATTTATGAGAAAGAAGGAAAAGGCCTTCTGATTTTGTAGAATTAATTGAAGCGAACAGAAAGAAAGGTGAAATGATAAATAAGTTCGATCGTAAGGATAGTAAGATTCAGGACCACATTAACAACAGACAGTCGTAAATACTCTCTACGCAATGTAATCTGGTTCTAGGGCTATTTTCGTTAAAAAGTACTTAATTTTCATTACTAAATAGAAAAAGAGGGTGTACCACCGCGTCTTAGAGTACCTAATATTATTATGTGAAAATGCAGTACACGGCATAGAGCGACAGCGCTCTAAAACACCTACAATTATATTCCTTTAAGTCGTAGCGGCATGATCCCAGGTCTTCTTTTTCTATACCTTTGCAGAATAGGACAAAAATTAGACTTGGAGAGAGCAGAAAAATAAATTTAAAAGGAATAAATTAAGCTATTAGGCTATATCAGACAAAGCTGTTTACTAAACCTAGACGTAGACATGACTATAGGTTTACGTAAATATTTTAGGTTAAGTCTTAGAAATAGAGCGTTGCTGTGATGGAGAATAGTAGCGTTGGTATGTTAATACAGCCATAGTTCAACCACTAGAACAAACAATTGTTGGAATTACACTACGCTTCCAAGAAGGATAGGATTGTTAGCAAAACTTCATGTAAAGATACTTGATATCGAAACTAACGAATACGAATTTCACTTCCACGAAAAGCGATTTTATACTGCAACAACATGTAATATGAATATTCTAATAAATTGCAGTTAATAAAGTCCAAATATACGAGTATTTTTGTTGCTGATTATCTTCAGTTTTCTAAAGATATTTTAGTGGGTGTAAAGGACGATCATTTTGATACCTACAAAAACTCAATAAATTGGAAACTTTTTAAAATGTTTACTTATTTAGATATAATATACCGAATTAGGTACATGGTGGGTGCCCAGGGAAGGAACATATTAAACATAAACTCATCCGAGTAGGTACAGGTATCTATTGTAGTGAAAAACATTTTTTTAAGATAAGTAGATGTGTGAATTAATAATATCTAATTAGGTACCTACATATGAACGGGAAACATAATAAATGTTTATGAAATTCCTCGAGGTTGGCAAATTTACGTTTTTTAAATCAATAATTATACATACTTTTTTCCAATAAGTACGTATCTACCTACATAATATGCTAGTACAGCAACAAAAGTTAGCTTGATAAAAAATAGAAAATACTAAATACATTATTGAATTAGGTAGATAAACATTTTTCGTTGAACAGAGCTTTTATTGACTTGACTAGTAAAATAAATACAGCGAATAGCGAAGAATTTGGTTAGAGCTACCACCCACGTACTTGTTTCACCTTTAACCTTTTCCCAACACCCACTGGGGTCCTTTATTTTCATACTGCGGAATTGCTCGGGTAACATAATCATCGAATGTGAAACAGAATAAAGTTTCTTCTTTATAAATGAAATGGGGTCGATAATTTGAAATATAAAGTTGAAATTAATTGTTGTTAATTTCTAAAATAGAACAGACGAAAACAGATTCACGTTAATTCTTTGTAATAAAACTAAAGAGCGGTTTCGATGGTTACAAAAATAGCCCATAATATAACCCTCCTTTAACAAAGTCGGATAAAAGTAGCCCATGTGTTAGCTACAGCTCCATACTAAACATTTACAATATTTGTTTGAAGAGCCTGACGAGTGCAAACACATTCAATGTTGTCTTACATATAACGCATTCAATGTTGAGTTTAACATAGTTTTGAAATGAGAAGATTTAGATTTTTTTTAAGGGGTAGATACAATCGCCATTAAAGGTACCTAAGTATCCATGCATACCTGATATCATCAGGTATGGAGTTGTCTGTGAAAGTCCCCTGAAGAAAATGAAATAAATTGTTTATTTTATTGACCTCACCTTATTTACTTTTACTGGTGATACTGTTTTTAAATATTTATATTTACTAGCCTTTTATTTGTTGGGTTTCATTTAAATTGATGGAGATTAAAATACCCCGGCTATTTTCTTATTTTACATAGTAACCTCGCCTCGGTTTTACGCTATGACGAAAACATTTACAATACCTGTCAATAGCAACACTGTACAAAACGTCAACGTCACAGTATCTATCAAAAGTTCGCAGATGAAGTCAAAACAAATCGCCCAAGACTACTTGCTTCTGTTTATTTTTATTTATTTGTCCGACTAAAAGCATGTAAAGGTTTTAAAGAGATTTGCTACAACTTCCTAATAAGTGCGGGTTTTTTTTTGCGTAGCCGTTTTTGTACTCAAATGGTTTAATTTATAAGCCGCTAAAGTTCCCGTTAGTTTTGTTTTCCACGTCAAAGGTGTTGTTCTTAGTGATCCAAGATGGGTCGGAATAGGGGTTACCAGGACTTGGATGACAGTCATGTAAGGGCTCGGTCCCCGGGACCGCCGATGCCGCCTCCTCAAGAAATAGAAATGGCATCAGTGTCAGTCGTGCCTGACGGTATGAAAACTTTCATTTCCTTTAAAAAGTGTTATTGTTCTTAATAGAATATAAAGTATTCAGGTCCTACAATATATATCGGAAACTTTAATGGTTCAAGCTATGTGTCTTTAAGTGAATACAAGTAGCATTCAGCCATGTTCACAAATTAGAAATCTGACATCAATCATTTGTCATAAAAAACTTTTATATTTATTTGAACTATGCAACTACTTCATATCGTGTGTTAATAACTAACATTGCATATTTCAGACACTTTCACTGTCACTCAAGCTGTGAACGCGCTTGGTTTTGGTTGGTTCCAAGTTAAATTGTCACTGTTTACTGGACTGTGCTGGATGGCTGACTCTATGGAAATGACTATATTAAGCATTTTGTCACCAGCTCTACACTGTGAATGGAATATCAGCAAGTATGTGCTAAGTATCTACTAGTAATAATAATAATCTACTGAAACTTAAATAATACATGATCCGAGAAGAATATTACAAGTTTATTCAATATATATAATATTTAAAAAAACAAACTGGTGGCTGAAGATAATCATTTCAGATTTTAAAATGTTACAATAATGAAGAAGAGGACAATAAATCTATTGGATATTAAATTAATGTTCCTTATCTCAATTTAAAAAATAATACAATAAATTGAAATTTAAAAACATAAATTCGAATAAAAATTCTATGCTACATTTTCTAACAATCTATTTCAAACTTTGAAGCAGAGAAGGTTTATACTCCAATGTTCTGTTGCTTTACTTAAGTTTTTAGCCAAAACATTATGACAAGATTGCTCACATTTTTTAAGTACCTCAACAAATGAAATATAATTTCTTCTCTTGCTTTTTTTCTTGAAATCTTAGAAATTGTCAATATTAATTAAAATATAATATTTACAGATACCAGCAGGCTTTAACTACAACTATAGTTTTTATGGGAATGATGCTGAGTTCCACATTTTGGGGAAACATTAGTGACCGGTATGGTAGAAAAACAGTGAGTATAATTGATGTTTCCTGACTGTTATAAATTATTGTATTATATTAATGAAACATAATCATTCTGCTATTCTATACATTTGACATTATACCTTGCCTGAAATAGACAACCAGCTTGAGGACAGGCACCTACAACCTAACAATCAAAAAACTTTTTAGCTTTGTTGTTATTTATTTAGATATTATTATAATATACTAGTGTGAGCAACCCTTAACACTTAGGGGTATGAAAAATAGATGTTGTTCTATTCTCAGACCTACCCAAAATGTATACAAAATTTCATAAAAATCAATCGAACCGTTTCGGAGGAGTACGGTAACTAACATCGTGACACGGGAATTTTATATATTAGAAGATTTAAGTGGATTAAAAATAACATTCAATAACGGTTTACTCACACGTATCGGTCGCAAATCAAACTGTACGACTCGCGACTCTGCCGCCGCGTCAAGTCATGATCAAGGTCTGGCCCGACTAACGCGCGTGGCTAAACCGTTATTAAAAATATAATTTATATATAAAAACATAAAATACTTTTAATGCTATTATTTAATGCTTATAATTCTTTTCCAGGCTTTAAGTATGTGTGGTGTGTTACTGTTTTACTATGGTTTATTAAGTTCCATAGCTCCAAACTTCTTGTGGTTATTATTTCTGAGAAGTCTTGTCGGATTCGCCATAGGCTGTGTACCACAATCGTAAGTAAAGGCTTTAATTCAAATCATTATTGTTCATACACAGTTTCATATTGTACAGATTTTAAAGTGAAGTTTGATTTGATTTCAGGGTCACTTTATATGCAGAATTTTTGCCAACGAAACAACGGGCCAAATGTGTTGTTCTACTTGATGTGAGTATAATAATACAAAACAATAAAATTATAGCTATTACAATAATACGTCAAGGACTTCTAGTAATATCCTTACGAAGCTACAGACACGCATCAACGTTTTTTTTAATCAGCTGCAGTTGTACTAACTTTCTTAATTTATTATCGTTTTAAAACGATTGTGATTATTAAACGTAAGCATCTTGTTTAATACCTGAAATACTACATATAAGCTAAAACTTATATTACCTTAGAAGTTGAATGCTTATGCCTAATATGCATTGTCTCGCATTCACATAAAGATCCCATATGAACAGTTTGCATTCATTCCTAACTTTGGACTACGGCTCCGAAGGATTCATATTCGTATCGTCAGTCTTAAAATCGCTACTTACTCGTCACTACTTATAGCAAACTACAGTAAACTGAAACGATTTTTCCGTATATGTCCACAAATCCGGTCTAGAAAAATTGCATTAGTTTTGCCTTATTACTTGGGCCTTTGCGCACTTAAATTATCATTTCATTACTAACCATACTTTTTATGTTCACCAGTGTTTCTGGGCGTTAGGAGCGTGTCTGGAAGTGGCTTTAGCGTTAGTGGTGATGCCCACGCTTGGCGTACACTGGCTACTTGCTCTCTCCACCGTACCGCTACTGTTCTTCGCACTTATATGCCCTGTAAGTTGTTTTGAGTTTTTTATTAATATTGCAAACATTGAATAATGTTTATTGAGTATTATTTCTTGTATTTTACAGTGGCTCCCGGAATCTGCAAGGTATCATGTAGCGAGTGGTGAACCTGATAAAGCACTTGCTACGTTGGAACAGGTAATTATTACCTTTCAACCAAATGTTTTAATGCCGTAATCCATATTATAAGAGAGAGAGATCTATAAGAACAGAATATTTTCTTTAGAATTTAAAAAATGCTGTATGCAAAACACCTAAAGTTAAATATAATAAGTACTAAATTATTTTTCTGTTATGCATCCATCTAGTAAAAAATCGGTCTTTCGATACAGGCAGTCATAAATAATATCTAGATAACAGTAAGGCCTGATTCGCACGGGAGCTTTTTTAACGTGCGTTGAATAAGCGTTCAAATAGAACAAATGCATTTCCAAGTACTTGTGCGAATCAGGCCTAATGGATTTCTCTATGTGCACCAGTTAAGTTGTGTCGACTAATAACACACGGTCTTTTTTTTTTGCCGAATTCGCAACACAATAAAAGTTCTTATTTGTTTTATCAGATAGCGCAAGACAATGGAAGACCCATGCTGTTGGGTCGCTTGGTCTGTGATGACTCCGTAGGGATCGGACAACGAGGCCGCCTAAAGCATCTGCTCATACCACACCTGAGGAATACCAGCTTATTGCTTTGGTTCATTTGGTATGTACTAAGATTGGTAGCTATTGTAGCTAATAGTGGCTTTATCACCTTTAACAAGAAAGATTAGGTCGAAGGTAACGATTCCCGCGTAGCACAAACGTTTGTGTGATCCACAAATGCTTTTTCTGAGTCCAAGTGTCTTTGTGTATTTGACTTCAATGTTTGTGAAACCCCCCGGACACAAGGATTAAATTCCTTAGTACGGCAGTCGTTTTTTAAAAGAAAAAAAGAGCAAATCCACCAGCTTGCAAAAGAAAAACAGGACATTACTGATTATTATTAATTGTATAAGTATCGTGTTTCAGGATGTCGTGCGCGTTCTGTTACTACGGGCTAGTCCTGATGACGACGGAGCTGTTCGAGACGGAGGCGGGCGGCCTGGAGGAGGCCTGCGCCGCCGACTGCCGCCCGCTGCAGACCACCGACTACATGGACCTGCTGTGGACCACGCTGGCAGAGTTCCCCGGTACTTATACCAACTGAACAACTATTTTATCTAGGATTTAAAAACAGAATCATATTCTGCAATCAAGTTATTCCACAACGTGCTCATTACGCCATCTAGTATCAAACTAAGCAAAGCTTGTTATGAGTACTTGACAATAAAAAAACATTCCTATATATTTTGAAATGCATAAATTATATAGATAAATTATACCCAAACACAGAAAAAATGATCGCACTCATTAACCCAACATTTGTCCTGAGTGAGAATCGAACCCACGACCGCCGGTATAGCAGTCATGTTCACTAACCACTAAGGCCAATCAAAAGTTCATATTTATAAAATCTTTTTTATAATAACACTCGTGAGACTGATTCATTATTAAATGATCTAACGGTTTACTCACGTGAAACGCTAGTTGGAACTAGTCGGGCACCGATGCATACACGTGAGTAAACCTTGACATCACTTAATAATTATAAACTCTTGTCCCTATAAAAACAAAACACTTTGTGGACCTAACGTATATTTATTTGTAACGCCATTTTTCATTATTATATCAATGTGTATGTTTCAGGCATATTCGCAACAATATTTATAATTGAGAAGTTTGGTCGTAAAAAGACGATGGCTACCCAGTTCGTGATATTCGCTATGTGTGTCTGCGTTCTTATTTATAACGGAAAGTGAGTATCACATAATATAATAATGAAGTCTTATTCTCTTAATCTATAATTCTTTAATAAAAAAAGAATGTTAATTTCAGTCGTACATTCCTGACGTGTGTTCTGTTTCTTGCGAGAGGAATCATAGCCGGGCTATTTCAAGCAGCTTATGTTTATACGCCAGAAGTAAGTAGTAAAAAATATTTATTTTTCATTAAATATGCCTAAGGCTTTTTAGAGATTTATAGTAAGAAGCTTCAAACAAGACTTTAATTCAGCCTGTCGAGGTCTTCTACTGGGCATAGTCCCTCAAATTGCGCAACAACACCTAATCCTACTCCTTCCACCGCCAGTCCGAGTAATAATAATAAACCTATGATTATAGGTGTACCCCACGGCGTTGCGAGCCACGGCGGTGGGCGCCTGCAGCGCTGTGGCCAGGCTGGGCGCCATGATCACACCATACGTGGCACAGGTACATATCATTCTCATGTTATTAGTTTATACATTTTCCTGACTGGATATCCTCATAATTCGTCTTTCGCAATTGACTCCACGGATAGCCGAGTGGTGGGAGTCATCCACGCTATAAGGTACGGTGTGAGCAATCCAAAAGTAGTTTTTTAAGGTTGTTTGGGGTCGACTTCCGTTCTAGCCGGAAGCAGCTAAGTACCAGTGTTTATCCTAGATACCTGGGCAACGCGACACCCCTTAAACTGGTTATCAGACTTCAGCTTCTGACTGCCCGTGACGGCTGTCAAAGATGTGACCCACAATTTAACGCGCTTTCCGAAACAGGGAGGGACACGTTATGACATAGATGGACACCCAAGCGTTTAGGTTTTTAAAAATCATAATGATTTTTGTCAATGTCAATTTTGATGTAGGTATATCTTATGTTCACTGATTTCTTTTATGATTAGTTTATTAATAAAATACTGCTAATTTATGATATACAAGAAAATCGTAACTTTACATCTGTACCAATGTTATAGGTGTAGACAAGTTAAATAAATAATAATTTACTGTATTAGATTTAAAACTATCAATATTCCAACTTTTTTCTCATACCTAACTAACTATTACTATTACTTCAAAATTATTTTTCCAGGTCCTGTTGAAGAATTCTATAGTGATAGCAACTAGCGTATACTCATTGGTGGCCGTTTTAGCCGCCGCAGCCTGCTTAGCACTCCCGATAGAAACCAAAGGGCGCGAGATGAGGGACACCGTCACGATTAACAATTAAACAAGTCGATAGTGTAATCGATTTCTCAAATCAATGGACACTCGTACTACAGTCCAGTGATTAGTGGTGTCCTAAGACCAGTTTTTTACACCTAGAATAAGACTGTATTTTGTTGA